>NC_048219.1:73043036-73103577 GCF_002007445.2 Ailuropoda melanoleuca | reverse complement strand
TTATTTATTCGACAGAGATAGAGACAGCCAGCGAGAGAGGGAACACAAGCAGGGGGAGTGGGAGAGGAAGAAGCAGGCTCATAGCAGAGGAGCCTGACGTGGGGCTCGATCCCATAACGCCGGGATCACGCCCTGAGCTGAAGGCAGACGCTTAACCGCTGTGCCACCCAGGCGCCCCTTTATCCACCATTTTTATTATACTTTTTAATTGGGGTATGATTGACTCATATGTGGAATTTAAGAAACAAAACAAACGAGCAAAGGGGAAAAAAGAGAGAGAGAGAGGCAAACCAAAAGACAGCCTCTTTACTATAGAGAACAAACTGATGGTTACCAGAAGGGAGGTGTGTCAAGGGATAAGTTACATACATGATGGGGATTAAGGAGGGCACATGTCTTGATGAGCACCGGGTGCTGTATGGAAGTGTTGAATCACTATTTGTATATCTGAAACTAATATTACACTATATGTTAACTAACTGGAATTTAAACAAAAACTTTTTTAAAAAGGTCTAATTTACAGCAANGTCTAATTTACAGCAATACATTGTAATCAGGCAATGGACACATGATCATAGAAACACTGGTGTACTGAACCACCCACAGCTCCCAGTCTTATAGAGTAAACAGCCTTTTCATCAGCCTTGAAAGTACATCTGAGCCATTATCTTGGAGATCACCATTTGAGGATGGGAACCATTTACCCTCTAAATCAATAATTATTACATGGTCTTTAATCCCAAAATGATAGATCCAAAAATGATAGTGTATCAACATTTGGAAGTATAAGTGACCCCCCACTTACCATCATTCCCAGTAGGACACTTCAGGAATTTTTGCCTTCTTTTACCATACCCTTGTGTTCCATGTTACTAGAGGCCCCATTTCAGGGAGGGGAAGCTTCCACCAGTAGCAAGAGTAAGGATACCTAGGTACTTCAATATATAAATTGGACAGTCAAGAATCTATGAAGCAAATGGGAATAGGGAAATTAAATGAAGAATTAAATAACACAAAAGATGCAGATTAGCATATCATTAACAAAGAAGTGGTAAACGAAACTATAGTTTTGAATGTCAAGAAGTTTGAAAAATATTATAAAATAAATGGTTAAAAGACTATCTAAGCTTAGGCTAAGATTATCATAATTGTTTAAAATGAATCTCAAGAAGCAGTGAGGGAATCAGTGCTTAGCTTACACAGAGTTATGAAGTAAGGGATCATGGGTGAAAATGCATTCCCATTGCAGAAAGCAGGAAGGAAGCTGAGGAATGAAATTATACCTCTGACATAGGCAACTGCAACCGCAGAGACAGGAACTTGGATTTTAGAAAATAGAAATTTTCATATAATAGGGAGTAATAAAAACAATAAAATAGAGAGGCTGATGTTCAATAACCCACATTCTTCAACAAATATCTGGGTTATCTATGTGTTATGGTATTTTTATTATTAAGATGTATGAACAGGTCTTAAATTCTAGAAGAAGAGATTGGTCATATATGTTAATCATATTCGTGTAAGTCGGAAACATACGATTATTTTAAAATTACAAATAATAAAACGTGATTATTCAGAAAAGCAAGACAATTATTTTCAACTCAAAAACCAGGGAAAAGGGGCGCCTGGGTGGCTTAGTCGTTAAGTGTCTGCCTTCGGCTCAGGGCGTGATCCCTGCGTTGTGGGATCGAGCCCCACATCAGGCTCCTCTGCTATGAGCCTGCTTCTTCCTCTCCCACTCCCCCTGCTTGTGTTCCCTCTCTCACTGGCTGTCTCTATCTCTGTCTAATAAATAAATAAAATCTTAAAAAAAAAAACAGGGAAAATACAAGAGAGAAAAATATGACTATATGGTACTTAACATGGTGACATTTTCACAGTAGTAGCTCAATAAATATTTGTGAAACAATGAATAAAAATATATACACTGAACTATAGAGAACAAACTGGTTGTTTCCAGAGAGGAGGTGAGTGGAGGGGATGAGTTAAATGTGTGATGGGGATTAAGGAGGACACTTGTGATGAGCACCGGGTGTTGTATATAAGTGAATCACTAAATTGTACACCTGAAACTAATATTACACTTTATGTTAACTAACTGGAATTTAAATAAAGACTATTTTAATTTACAAAAATGAAAAAGTATATATACAAAGAAGAGAAAAATTTTAAAACTGAAACATACGGTTTTTATAAGATATTTTAAAACCTAGATTGTATTAAATTGTAACTCCAGGTTAATAAGTTTGCACTTTCGATTAGGAGAACTACTGATAGCATTACTAAAACAGTGAAGATAATAGGGCTTTTCCATTAATTATGCCTCTTTTGCTGCAGGCAACAAAAACCAATTTGAGGGAAAATAACTAATATTCAATAAATTAGAGAAAGCTTTCTACAAATAAAGTTGTGTTTCACAGAAACCAAAGGTTAGAATGCAGGTGGACATTAGAACTCCAGCAGCATCTCTGCTTCTTTCTGTGTGTTTGCTCTTGTTCTTTGTGAACCATTTATGTTGGCTGTCAGTCCACAAGAAGTACTACCATCACTGTAGCATCTAACTGTTCATGTGAAAATGTATACTATATAAGGAAAATAATCCACAGCTATGAATTTTAAATCTGGCATGAAAGAAACTTTTTAGTCTAATTTATTCTGGCTAGAGGTGGACAGTAGGCATAATTTATTACAAATAAGAACAGACACTTGTAAATTAAAAATTAAAAAATTCCAGAAACCCAGAAAATTGTTGAAAAGTCAAAACTGATTATTGACTCATGGACAAACACCCCAAAACCCGAGTACTATAGTTCAAAATTTACTATCTTCATAGCAAATGCCAGATTTAAGAGTGTTTAAATGAAGTTTAAACTTACTTGAATTTATACAATATAAAATATAAAAAGAAACAAATTGTGAACAATGTTTTTAAAATATTTTGCCTATGTTAAGGAAATATTAAATGCATTGCATTTTTCTAACCACTTTAGGTAGATTTCGAGAACTTCTTTTTTCATCTTTCAAAATTATACTAACATCTTGAAAGCCTAGTATTTAGAAGTATAATATCATTCATTGATTTAATACTTATGAATGTGAATGTAAAGAGAAACCTATTTAAGAAAATAGAAAATATTTTAAATAAAAGATTATTTTTCCCAGAAAGTAGATATTATGATTGGTCAAATTTATTTTTCAGGATATATGCGGTTTTGAATTTATCTGCAAGTTAATTATAATTGTAGTTTGATTTTTCAGTTTAAAAAAAGGTTCTCAGATATTTATTTGAAAGGACTTTAACTTGAGAAATTAACCAATTTCCTAAGGATGGAAAAAATTAAAGTATCAGTTTTCCACTGCCTTAGGTTATAACCTTGGTGCTACAAAGCTTTTGCTTAGAAAAATTACCTCATAAAACTCACTCAAGAAGCAAGCACTCAAATAGCATATTTGTTTCTGTATTGGAAAAATATTTAAAAGAAAATTATGTTGTCATTAGTAAAATCCATTTGAAATTTTAATAACATATCTAGAGACAAAAGAGCTTATAGGACATCATTCTTCTTTTTCATCATATACAATTTATTTGCATTTTATGTCATGCTCACTTATTCCAATACTAGAATACTCCTCCTGCTGTGTGAATTTGTGATATTCTTTATCTTTATTTGAACATTTTCAAACATAAATGTAGAGTATCTTTTATATTATGTAAATTGTGTACTTGTAAATATAAAATCTGAAATATTAGTTTTAGATCATTTTAACAACATTGTCATATAGAGAAAAATATTTTCAACAATATAGATCTGTTCATTCAGGTGTTCAGAACAAAAATACGAAGGAAAATGGTTTTAAGCACACTATATTCCCAGTTAAAGTAATTATTTGTCAAGTCTGTTATAAAAGGAATTTATTCTCCATGGGAGTCCTTGGGTGTTAAAAAGGCAAATCTATCTCTTAATAGACTTTTGTAGTTGTTGTTCTGTTTTTGTTTTCTAATGCATACAGAGATGTGGATAAAATGCCATTAAAATGGATTAATAGGTTTCAGTGACATGGAATATATTGCTTGAGATAACTTTCACCAGAAGAGGAAGAGATCAAAGTTGGATAGAAACTAACTGGTGATAAAGCTCTTATCAAAACCAGACTTGATTTTATATGTGGTTGGATATGAGTCAGTGCAACACTTTGACATGCATATCAATCTAGAATAACATGTTGCTTATGTTATTGCATTATCTGAATGACAGTGTTAATATGTGTATACAAAAAGACACTATATACAGAGATCATGCTAAAGTCGGCTAAAGATTGGTAGTGTTGTAAATTACGTTTATTCAATACTTAAGTACTTAATGTGTACCAGGATTCAGACGCCATACTGGGAATGAGTATAAGAAAGGCACACAAAGTCTATTGCTTCATGGATACTATGCTGTCTGACCTATTTGTTCTCATCTACCAGACATTTTTGGGAAAAAAACCCAATAATACATATTTAGGGTTTGCACAACACATGTAATGTCTGTCATCATCTTTAACACTTTTACCCAACACTTAAAAATATAAAAAACATTTTTAGCTCATGTACATTACAAACACAGGCCACAAATGATGGTTTGCCAACCCCTGATCAAAAAAAATTCATGTATTCGATCCATGACACCAGTAAGTTTAATTCTTATTATCTGGAAAATTTGGATGCTAGCTCACACTTTTTTCCACTCCAAGGATAGTCATCATTTTTTGTAATTTAACAATTCTTCCCATTCAATATGCTGGCCTTTAAGTTGGACTGGATATGATTGATTGGCAATCAGCATACATTTCAGTCTCCTTCCAGTTTTCTTTCCTGGGTTGCAGAGATAGGACATTTCTTTTAGTTTCCCTTGATGTTAATTAGGTTCTAGATGTAGATAAATTTCACAAATTATATTGCTTTATAAAATTAGAAAGACAGTAATTAAGCAGAGGCCGGCTACCTGCTGCATGAGGTTAGTGAGCAAGATCACGGATGTTACAATGATGAATCACTCCGTAGATACTGGAAGGTGGTGCAGTGCCAAAAGCTGTTGGGTTTCACTTTCCAGTGTCCATGACATTGTGGAAGTTCTGGTACTAATGCTTTGATTCTGGATCCCTGAACTTCAGGTAAAGCGTGAATAGTTGACCCCAATAGTTGCAGCCATGACCTTATGGTTTTCCATATTCACAACTGCGGCAGAGATAATAACAGAGTTCTGTTCTCCTGTTTCCTGGCAATCATTTGAGAAGCCCTAGCCTGGAGCTAACTTCTTTAAAACTTATAATAATTTTAAAAGCATTAAATAACTGGTGTAATACCTAAATAATTTATCTTCCTTTCCATATATCTTTAATGATAATCTATGGTGTAACTAGAAATGGTTGTGGGTAAATATTACTCAAAGATGGGAAGGAAACTGAGATTGATTATCTCAACCAAGAGTGTTTTTCAGTGAGACTCAATTATCATTGGGAAATAGGACATTGGTAATTCATGGAATGCAACAGGAAAATACTTAAATTATTTTTCATAGTCACCTGAAATGAAATACTAATGTGATTGGCCATTTTTTTGCAAATAAACAATGCAAGGTGTACATGGGGTAGGGTGGCATTTCTGTCTGAAGTGGAGAAGTTCAAGAAAAATAGAGGCAAGCCCAGAACTTTAAATTCCTAGTTTTTAAAACATGATGAAGAAATAAGAAGACTTTATTACTGCCCTGAAATAATTTCTTTTCATTAACCACAGGAGTGACATACTTAAAATCACATGCAGATCTGATGCTATGAGTTGCTGAGTTAGAGCATCAGTTGAATTTACAAATATGTCTAGTTATCCTACAGAAAAAAACAAAAATTGGGCACAGATTTGGAAACAGTAAAACTCCAATCACTGGAGTTGCAGAGATGGGACATTTCTTTCAGTCATTTCTAGGTCAATTCAGTTGATACCAAATGTCCAACACCATTGCCAGCATATGCAGCCTTACATCAGCTACTTGAGAAGTTGTACCTGGCTTGCCTAGAAACCCTGTAATTACCTCACTTGAAGTAGTGACCTTGCAAAAAAGAGTATTCCTCCATTGCTCCCATTCCTTTTTCACGTATAAGTAGAGTCGGATCTTAGAAAATCCAAGAGAACATCAAATGTTCCTTAAAATGGAATGAGGTTTTGTTTATTTCTTAGGTTGAATCATATGAAATTATATTTGACCATTTTTGACCTATAAATATGACAACATATCTCTTTCTGCCTGAAAATTAGCATATGCATTAATAATATATATAAAAATGGCCAGTAAGTAAAGATAGAACACATAGTATGAATTCTAGCTTTAGTTTGACATAAATGTATTGATATAAGGATACTTACTATAGTTTCTGAACATAGTGCATTAGTTTAAACAACTGCATACTCAGTTGATAGTTTTAAATCTCAATTTAATAATGATTCCTACTAAAAGATATTTGGATGTCAAAGGTGCCGTGGCTTAATGTCGAGGACGAAATTCAAACAGGTATACAGAAATTTCAATAATCTGACTTCACAGGACTTTTCTCATCTGAGAGAACACTGAAAATAAATCTTCAACAAGGCACTAGGATTAAAGGATCATCAACATTCTTTCAAAACTCTCTAGTAGCTTTCCTTTGTAGGCTGGAGATAAGATTAGAAGAAACTGCCATGGAAAATAGGCTCTCTGAATCAAAGGAGCAAATATGTTGGGTGGCAGAGTCCAAATGGCAACATCTAACCAGCCAAATAAAAGTTAGAATGGGTATTATAACAGGTAGCATAACTAGAGAGGTAATTGGCAGATTGCACCAGAAGAACCATTGGTAATGTTGAATTGATCTCCAGGTTACTATAAAAGATATAGCTGAGCAATGAACAAAAGTTCTAACATATCTGCAAAATAGCCACAACAAAATCTAAATGTGATAAAGAGAAGCTTGAATCATTACCTTGATGAAGATCCATGGCCCCACAAGTTTTCACTAAAATTACTCCACTGTGTCTTCTTCGAAGGCACATATTGTTTTTGATTGTTTTTGAGGGAGAGTGACGTGGGTAAAGATTATATTCTGGATTTGAGGTATTACTAATATTTTATAATGTAGGAAACCAAAATGGGCCTCCAGTTCAAATGGGTATCACGGAGGTCAGAAAATGAATGAAATTTGGACATGAGTCCATCTTGGCAGTGTACTCTGGGAGTGAAGATATGAAAACTCATCCATTCTGGATATTCTTCTAGTTCTGGGATGTGTGTCAGAAGAGAATGTTCCTGACATTAAAATCTACTTTACTTGTTTGTATGGCCTATGAGGAAGACAGATGAATCTTGTAAAAATAGTAGTATTATAAATGTTAAATAGGTGATACAAGCAATGGAAGAAGCTTCTCTTGGCATCTCTTATTTATTGGAGCAAGTCAGCCTACATTCTTTCGTGGGGTTCACTACCACTGAGGCAGCTAGTGTTGGTTTTTCTCTGTTCCAATAAATAGAGAACAACAGAAGCAGTTGACTTCAACCTGGAAGGGACAGGAACACAATCTAATTATTTGTCATTAAGTCCACAACAAGTATGTGGTTCCATTATAATTTAGTTCCATACTTTCTCACTCTTGCCTTTATATTGAAAACATGAAGATAATGTGACCTGAGGAATAAGGAGTAAAAAGTACCTTAGAAATCTCAGTAATATCTATATATGTTAGAAGATGGGAGACAAGTGTCAGACAAATTTGAAGACCTATACCGCAGTGGAGTTTTGGAGAGCCAGAAGTATTGAGCATGTCAGAATACTTCTCCTAAAATGGAAAAAAAAGAAAGAGAATTTGCTGTTCTCGTACATGTCATAGAACAATTTTGAAGGTCTCCACTGAATACTATATGCTATACATATCACTTTGTGTGTACTGATCTCTCTCAGGAGGGAAGGAGTGTGTGTTTTGGAAAAATTCCTAGGGAGAATAATTCTATCCATCGTCTTATGGCATGGTGCAAGTAGTTCTGACCTTGAGCAGATCAATTGTTGCTTGAAGTGTCTGTGGCAAATCAGGATGCTCTTTGGAGACTGAAGCAATTTCTCAAAGGAGAGTCACAAAATGCACTTCTAGGGTTTTATAGAATACCTACTCCGCATTTGCAAACTTCATATTTTCCTATTGAGAAACAACTCTGACATTGTTATTGAGAAGAACTGATCACCAGACCATGGAACAACAGAACCCTTGCAAACTGACCCACTTAGCATAACCTAAATATTATCTGATCTAATAAATCATGAAACTGCCTCTGTGCAATAACATCCCTTCTTCATTGGAAGTATATTCAAGATCAGACATAAGTTCCTGAAAACACAAATAGTGTACATGAGCATGTGGCTTATTCACCAAGTCACTTATTTCCATAGTAGTTCCACATTTCCTACATCTACATATGCATGGAATTGTTACAAATATTTAGTTTCCTAAGGAAAGGGGAGAAATTTGGTTTGTAGGTGGTTTCATGTGACATCCCTGCACTAAGTAGAAGGAATCAGCTACATAGCATCACAGCCACCATACGTGAGAAAGAATTATTCATTTAGAGCAAATATTGTGCAGGAAATAAAATACAAGTATAAACTATATGTGGAACAGAAAACTCAAAGTCACTTAATGATTTTCTTAGCAAGTAGACCCTAGATTCAAATAAACCCAGAAGATATCTTTGTAGCATTTGGCAAGTTTATTCTAACTTTTTATGAAAATGAAAATGTAAAAGATACAAAACAGTATTGAAAAAGAACAAATTCAGATGATGTACATTGCTTGAATGCAAGTATTGTAAAGCAGACAGAATAAATAAAAGTACCGACAGTAGAAATCAGAAAATGCAGTAAATACATAGAAATCTTAAAGATAACAATAAACTTCTTATCAAGTGTACGTGGACTCAAGTATCTTGGGCCCTAAAAAGAGCTTTTGCAAATTTCAAATGACTGATATCATTCAAAATAATTTCTCCTGACTGTGATAGAATGAAACTGGAAAACAGTAATGAAAAGATATATATATAAAATCTCTGACTGCCTGGAATTCAAACAATTAAACAACTTTAAGTAATATATAATGTTCAGAGACAGCCAAATTTTGGAAAGGAATTGTAATAAATCTGGCATGTCAAAACTGAATAGTTCCTGCTAAAATAGTACCCAAAGGAATATTTATTGCATTAAATTCCTATATATGAATAAAAAGTCTTAAAATCAGTGATTTCAGCTTAGTTCTCAAAAAAGCTAGAAACTTTACATCAAATATAACTCAGAAATGTAGAAAATGATGTCAGCATTCATGGTGACAGAAGACATGCCTCGTTTCTGTCCCTCTTTTAACAACTAAAATTTGGCATCCATTCACAAACAAAAGTGCCTCTTTGGGAGCTGTGGATTCCAGCATCATAGGCCAAGGGACCCAGAAGGCATCACAGCTGTGCGTGGGCAATATGCAGAGAGACCTCAGTATAGACTGTGGTATGGGCTGGAGCCTGTGAACTGGCTTCAGCTCCTCTTGGACAGGTGTGGGAACTCCTGGAAAAGGCTAACTTGGGCAGACATGCACAGACTAGAGCCTCTGTAGAAGTCCAGGTTTTCAGAAGAGACGTTTCGGCACACTCTGCTGGAGAGTATGTGTGTGTGTGTGTGTGTATACACACACACACACATATACATATATGTATATGTCTATATGAATTTGGATGCATTGGAGCGGGTAAGAGGAAAGTTGCCAGCACCACCATTCTTCTCGGGGTGGCACATCTTCCAGCTAGAGGGGGCCAGCAAGCCCCACTGCAGAAGAAAGAGAGTAAATATGTGCCTGACTTCCCCAGCTATTTAGGATGCTGCTAAAGACCCTTGGACGTCATCTTCTTCCACTGGAAGGCTGTTTTGTCTACACTGAAAACCTGTTGTTTCGTGTATCCACTTTCATCAATGATCTGAGCTAATCTTCCGGATAATTTGCTGCAGCTTCTACACCAGCACTTGCTGCTCCACTCTGCACTTTTATATTATGGTGATGGTTTCCTTCCTTAAACCTCACTAACCAACCTCTGCTAGCTTTAAATCTTTCTCCTGCAGCTTCCTCACCTCTCCCAGCCTTCACAGAATTAGAGTTAGGGCCTTGCTCTGGATTAGGCTTTGGGTTAAAGGGATGTTGTGGCTGGTTTGATCTTTTACCGAAATTGCTCAAACTTTCTCCATGTCAGCAATAAGGCTTTTTCACTTTTTTTTTAAATCATTTATGTGTTCACTAGAGTAAAATTTTTAATTTCGTTCCGGAAATTTTCCTTTGCAATCACAATTTGGCTAACTGATTCAAGAGGCTTAACCTTGGCCTATCTCTGCTTTTGACATGCCTTCCTCATTAAGCTTAATCATTTCTAGCCTTTGATTTAAAGTGAGATACTTGTGACTCTTCCTTCACTTGAACATTTACAGGCAATTGTAGAGTTATTAATTGGCCTCATTTCAATATTGTGTTTCAGGGAGTAGAGACGCTTGAAGAGAGGGAGAGATATGGGGTTGGCCAGTCAATGGAGCAGTCAGAATATACCCAACACGTATGGATTAAGTTTGCTGTTTTATATGGGTGTGGTTCATGGTGCCCCAATTCCAATAGCAACATCAAAGATCACTGATCACAGATCACCCTAACAAATATATTAATAATAAAACAGTTTAAAATATTGTGAGAATTACCAAAATGTGAGATAGAGACACAGTGAGTAAATGCCATGGTTGGAAAAATGGCACTGATAGACTCCCTCAATGCAGGGCTGCCACAAATCTTCATTTTTGTAAAAAAACAAAAAACAAAAAAACTATCTGCAAAGCACAATAGAGCACAGTAAAATGAGATATGCCTGTATTGAATAATTTGTGATGAATTAACATCTTAAAAATAACTTGATCTTGTCTTTAAGGAAAAATTCAGAGAATTTTGATGGGATAAACAACTTCTTTGAAAAACACAAATGATTAAAATTACTAAAGAAAATCCAGGGGCACCTGGGTAGCGCAGTCCTTAGGTGTCTGCCTTTGGCTCAGGGCGTGATCCTGGCGTTCCGGGATCGATCAAGTCCCACATCCGGCTCCTCCGCTGGGAGCCTGCTTCTTCCTCTCCCACTCCCCTGCTGTGTTCCCTCTCTGGCAGGCAGTCTCTCTGTCACATAAATAAATAAAATCTTAAAAAAAATCTGTATAGATATTCTGTGAAATTGATTAGTAATTAATATATTTCCACGATTATTTTCTCAAGTCCATCCCATCTAATATATCGAATTTACTAGCATAATGTTGGCTCATATTTTTATTATCCTTTTAAATTCTGTAAGCTATCTATTGACAACACTTCTTTTCTTCTTTTATTGATAAATGGTCTTTCTATCTCTCTCGATCAGTTGCATTCAAAGATTGCTATGGCTTCTTGATGAATTGACACTTTTGTCATTATGGAATGTCCTGCTCTATCACTAATGAAACATAATTTGTTTAATATTAATATAGCCAGTCAGTCCTCCTTTTAAAGTCTGCCTGATATACCTTGTTCCATCCTTTAACTTTTAATCCATCTTTCTCTTGCTTTATAAAGTGCATTTTCTCTAGCAGAATATAATTGATTCTTTTAAAAAATACAGTCAACAACCTCTGCCTTATAATTGGTGTGTTAAACCTACTTATATTTAATGCTATCACCAACATGGTTGTATTTAAATATATCATCTTGGTTTTTGTTTTTGTCCCATTCCCCCCCACACCCCGCTCTTTATTTTTCTTTCTTTGTCTTTTTTTGCATTAGTTGACATTTCAAAGAAGAACCAAATTTTGTCTAGTCAAATGGTATTCCATTCTTTTTTGGAATAGCTGTCATATTTTGAACCTGATCCTCCCAAAATGCTTTTCTTGAAATCCCTCTTCTATGATACTGTGGAATTATTGCCTAAGCAAAAAAGTCTATAAATCCTGCTCATAGAAAATTTTCAACCAATGCCTCAGTAGTTCTGTACTTCTAATTTTTGGACATAACATGAGAAAGGATGTCAGAATTTTGAAAAACTTTTATTAGTATACAAGGTTTTATATATTCCTTTGATATTTCATTGCTTTTTCATATTCCTTTCATAATACCTTTTAAGTCATAAACAAAATATTAAAACTGTAATTTAAGACTTTATTGTAATTCATGGCATACTTTTAGTAAGTCTTTAAACGTCTTTAATAATTATCCAAATGACTAAGTTTGTATATGTTAAATTTATGTTGTAAGTAACTTTAAGGAACATTTGAATGCTATAGAGTACATTGTACTATAAAAAATAAAAGGCGTTCAGCTGAAGCATAGCTTGATTTAAGATTTTTTTTTTAAAGATTGTATTTATTTAACAGAGAGAGAAAGAGAGAACAAACAGGGGGAGCAGCAGGCAGAGGGAGAGGGAGAAGCAGACTCCCCGCTGAGCAGGGAGCCAGATTTGGGGCCCGATCCCAGGACCCTGAGATCATGACCTAAGCTGAAGGCAGACGCTTCACCGACTGAGTCACTCAGGTGCCCCTCAATTTAAGATTTAACTTAAATTTTGACTTGGTTAATAAATAAATATGATTTAAAGGAATCACGTCTCTCATATAGTAGAACAGGTTATGGTTAGTATGTTGAAGTCAGTGGCCATGAACGTGTTTTTAGTCCCAAAAGACTATTATTACTTAAATTTCTTTTTAAAAAATGATGCTACATGTGAAGAATTATGCAGCGTGATAGGACTTACCTTACGGCGGTCAGCCCTTCCTTTACGTTGGGTTTGTTACAGCTCTGGTCCTCTGTTTTCTTTGGATGAAATTTGATGATATAATTCATATAAAGACAGCAAGTGAAATCCTATGGTTTTTGTAGGTCTTCAATAAAAGACAGCTACTTTTATGTTTTATCGCTTCCGAACACGTATTTTTCACATTTTAGGATATCTGAAACTGAGATGGCTATTATAATTGATGTTTATCATGCACCTTGAAATGTTACTATTGATGCTAAATACACGAAAAAGGTCACGACGTGTGCAGTTGTTAATGTGAAGTGTCATATTCTGAATACTCTGTCAGATCTGTCAAAAAAATTCTTTTAATAATTACAAAATAAAAATTTAGAGAAGATCGTATTATAGTTAAATTGACAATTCCTATTTAGTGGTACATAAAATAATGGTGTGAATTATATTTGATGGCAACTTTGATTAGATGAAATACAGTATTGATAACAGTTATACTACAATGTGCAAAATACCTCTCCTTCTGTCAGAAAGTACTAATCTTAGTAAGCAGCTAATAGAAACTAAATATAACTAATAGTATGCTGAGCTTTGACTGACAGTTTATCATAGTGGCTAGAGCCAGACAATCTGTACTGAAATCCCCCTTCCTCTGTTTCATAGCTGTGTGACTTTGGGCATCGTACTTAACCTCTGTGCGTCAGTTCTTTATCTGTTAGAAAACAGATAATAATTTTACTCACCATAAGTGGTTGTGATAAGATGAAATAAGTGAACCTATGAATAGGAAGAGGAATGGTTAGTATCTCATATTTACTACACAACAAATGTTAGTTGTTATATATGTCGTCCATTAGGGCAGTAATTTTAAATACATAGTTTCTCTTAAACTTAACGCTTTGTCCATCTTAGATAAAACCGTAGTGCCTTAATATTATCCTTGAGAAATGAAGCTTTTATACTTTCATTCTGTTGCTAGTGTTTGGTCAATATTAGTTGAAAAATGTGTCATTTTCCAATACAGTAGAATCCAAAGAAGGCACCTGACTAGATAAAAAGATAATTGTTTACTAGAAAAAATATTTGGTTAATGCTTGAATATTTTACTACCATGTCTTTGAATCTATACTTTCTAAAAATGCATATAATTGGATTAAAAAATATTCTACTTCATGGGGCGCCTGGGCAGCACAGCGGTTAAGCGTCTGCCTTCGGCTCAGGGCGTGATCCCGACGTTATGGGATCGAGCCCCACATCAGGCTCCTCCGCTAGGAGCCTGCTTCTTCCTCTCCCACTCCCCCTGCTTGTGTTCCCTCTCTCGCTGGCTGTCTCTATCTCTGTTGAATAAATAAAATCTTTAAAAAAAAATAAAAATAAAAATAAATAAAAAATAAAAAAATATTCTACTTCATTAATTAATGGTGAAACTTTGGGATTTCATTTGGATAAAATATTTTATATGATTATATCAGGAAAAGAGGATTAAATATGTGCTCCATGTCTGCAAAATTTCTGTTTTAAGTTTTGCTTTTCAAGGGGAATAGAATACATGAAAAGGCAGATTCTATACTTATGTTTCTTTAGTGTTTCCATAGGGCAGTAAATGAGACAAATCTGATTTAGGCTATTATTACTAAAATGGAATGGGATAATACATGTGTTTTGATTTATAAAGTCATCAAAGACCATTAATTTTAAGAATATTTTGAGGGAAATTTCTCTTGTCACACTTATTTTAGTAGTTAAACATGTATCAGTAAAAAATAAGGAATAATACAGTGTAGTGAAAACAATGTCGTATCCTGGTTAAAAGGACTGTCAGACCATCCCTGTTTTATGACTCCACCTAGACAAAGAAAGTACAGCATCATGTCGTAGCTGTTTTAATAGGACTGTTGTAATGTGTTAGATGTTTTGGCAGTCCTTTTAATAATGTAAAACACGGTATTTTATTACCAAGTAGTCAGTACAAGCATCTCTGACACATTGTCCCTGGGACTTGTTCTTCCCTGAATTTTAATACATGCAATGACCCAGAGAAATTAGGTTATAATATAAATGAGTAAATGATATAAAAATGCAGAAACATAAAAAACATTTTGTATTAGTTTTAGATTAGATAAATATATATTTTAATATAAGCAAGAAAGAGAAATATTCATGCATATATGTACATGTATAAATGTAGTAATTATAAGTGTTGACTTAATCTCAAGAAAACATATTGGTCAGAGATTGGGTTTAGTGAAGTTATTTACATGGGCACCAGCATGAGAACAAATGTGCTCCAGCCATTTCCTCCCAAGCTTGTATATGTCCAATCTAGAGTCAGAATCCCAAGGAAATGATCTGACAAGTCTAGCTTGGGTCTCCCATGACACCTAGTTTATAGAACCACAAATTCTATATAAAAATAAAAGAGTCAATGCCCCCAAAGTTAATTGGTGTTGCTATAGGAAGGGTAATTAGATACTAGGTAAAAAAACAAACAAGTGACAAAAATAGCAAAATATCACTGAAGTTTCTCAGCTTGACCACAAATTAAAAAACATAAATAAAATGAATGATAGAGATAACAAATCTAGCCAAAATAAAAATAAACATAAACCCNAATTAAAAAACATAAATAAAATGAATGATAGAGATAACAAATCTAGCCAAAATAAAAATAAACATAAACCCACCACCATAATCAACAGATGATTAATAATCATAATATACAAGGGCTTTCACAATTCAGAAAAGCAAAAAAAATGAGCAACGAACAAGAAATGTAAAAAAAACNACAAATCTAGCCAAAATAAAAATAAACATAAACCCACCACCATAATCAACAGATGATTAATAATCATAATATACAAGGGCTTTCACAATTCAGAAAAGCAAAAAAATGAGCAACGAACAAGAAATGTAAAAAAAACCCAGCAACGTTCAAAACGAAGACATTATGTGGTTCTTTGTATTCTTTCTGAGCAAATGGCCTCACTTCTTACTTCAGTAAAAAAGTAGGGCCATAGGCTGTTCATTATCTCAACATCCTATAATGAGAGCATTAAACTAACCTACATCCCCACTGATCCTTTACTCTTTCTGTCCTTTTAAATGTCCCATCTAATAGAAGGTAGCTCCTATACCATCTTGATTCCTTACTCTGTCGATTTCTCCTCTTACCCCTTTCCTTTCTCATTTTCCTCTGTCAATGTTTTATTAGCATCGAAATATATTTAAATAGTGAGACTTTGGAAGGCTGAATGATGGGATAGTAAACCCTCCAAACTAGACTTACCAACCAAAAGAATGAACAGAATACAAATACAAATAAGAGAAAAACTACAGAAACTGAGAAATGGTGCAAACTATGTATTATAAACTCTAAGACATCTTGTCAATTAGAGTGGAGGCTGGATAATGAAAGGATGACACTAGGAGCCAGAACTTAACTCTCATTTCCAAAAATCATTAATAAAGGATTTTGCATAATAAGCCTTGTCAAAACCAACAAATACAACATAATTTAGAGGGTTGGTTGGAGTGACTGGCCCACTCCTGGTGGTGAAACATGCACTCCACATGGAGATTCTTTTTCCACTCTGTTGCACAGCAATCCTTGGTCATAATGATGGGTTATGAAGAAAAATTTGCAACAATTCTGAGATTTTTCTCTGATCTCACTTGCTAAGAAACAGGGTGTTCACGTTTTGAAATTACATAACAGGAGATGTTATTAAGAAGAAGAATAAAACATAGAAGGTTTAGGTCTGGAGGAAAGATCAGGCTGTGGGAGAGACAACTGTCATTGGGTATACATTTTCTAACCTTGAGATAATTGTCAAATACATAGGGGCATAAATACTAAATCAGTAAACAGAACTCTTTTGGGGTCTATTAGATAAAAAGTAAAACTTGTTTCTATTATTTGATCATGCTATCTGCAGTTTGTCACTTGCCAAAAGCAGTGCAGGAAAAAAACCTAAAAATCTGAGTAGGGCATTATGTCTCCTGAATCTCTATTTAATTATTATGACTTCATATTATAACAGACAATGTGCCACCTCCAATTCAGTTTTATTGCTAATTCATAAAGTGTTTGCTGAAAAATTTGGTCTTGGAATAATTTTAGAAATAGATACTTGACGAGGAGTAGAGGAGTCAAGTAAACCTGGCCTGTACAAAAGGTATCAAGTGGGGGCCAATGTCTTTGAAATAGCCATCTTATTAACCTTTGGATGATTTAAATACTGAAACCCCTCTTACCTGGACTTTGACAGATATTTTTTTTTCTTATCAGAAATTGATTGATTGATTGATTCCCCAGCTTTATTGAGATATAATTGACAAATAAAATTGTACATACCTTAAGGATACAATGTGATGATTTGATATAAGTATACAGTGTGATCACCTCAAACAAGTTAATTAACAGAACCATCATTTGCCATAGTTACTTTTTTCTCCCCTTTGTGGTGAGAATGCTCAAAATCTATTTTCTTAGCAACCTTCAAGTAGGCAATACAGTGTTATTAATGATGGTCACCATGCTGTACATTAGATCCTCAGAACTTACTCATCTTATCACTGGAAAGTCGTATCCTTTGACCAATATCTCCCTGTTTCCCCCAATCTCCAGCATCTGGCAACCACTATTCTACTGTTTGCTTCTGTGTTTGGTTTTTGTTTTTGTTTTGTTTTTTTTTAGATTCCATATGTAATATTTCTAGTAATAAGTATTGTCATAACTTTATATCTTATGGTTATTTCAATAGGAAAGTGAGAAGTACAAAATCAGATTGTTATTTATTATTTACTACAAAAATAGTCCTTTCAAAAGTAATTTGAATCTTTTATTTTCAAATACTGTATCCTTGTAATCTTTCATATTACCAGTTTTCAGATATTATTTTATTTCATTTAGTTATCTTCAAGTTCTACTGAGTGATTGATTTTTATAATTTCAAATTTAATAATGTCCATTGTAACAAATTAAGCAATTCAGATTGTACACAAATGAAAAAACAATAATCTCTCTCATACTTCCCCCAATACCACTCCTTAAACTATGTATATTTACATATAATATTTAGATACAAGTATTATATACATTATAAAAGTTATGTATATTCAGATATAAGTGTTTTGTTAGATTTTTACATATATATTTATAAAAGTATGCTATGTAATCATTCATAATTTCTCTATGCTTGTCCAGAAAAAAGTACATGTATGTATATATGTGTTTCTGTGAGTGTGTGTAGAGAAAGAAGGACAGAGGAAGGTGGGACAGAATGAGAGGAGAGAAAGAGAGATTTTCTTTTTTAAAGATGTTGGAAAATACTATGCGGATTACTTTGCAACATCTTAAACTTGATGTGTCATTGATCTCTTTCTGATAAAATACATGCTGCTCAAATTCAATCTTTTTAATAGTAGCTTGATGTATAAAGATGAGAATATACCATAAGATACATATCTTTCCCTGTGATAAATGTGAAGTTGTTAATAATCTTTGTGTTGTTTTGTTTTGCCAAAACAAACATTGCTACAATAAACATCTTGCCCATGTATCTTTATAAATATTGCTTTTATTTTGGTAGGGTATAGTCTTCAAAGTGTAATTATGGAATAATAGGTCAGGGAAATTTCAAATGTAGATAGCAATGACCAGGAAATTTTATAAATCTTTATAATTTACTTCTGTAACAGAAATGAATGTGTGTAACCATTCCTCCACATCTTTGCAATCGCTGCATTTCACCAGCCTGTTTACTGAGCCCATCCAATAGTTGAAAATGTTATCTCACTATAATATGTTTTTGGACAGCATTATAGACAATGCTAGTTGTATCTGTTCTAAAAACCTTTCATTTTCTGACATACTGAACCTATAGTTACCACCATTAAAGATTAAAGTTGTCCTGTAAGTTAGAATTCAGGAGTAGATTTCACTTTCCTGAACTCATTTTCTAAAATCAACACCAATTATATGGATGGAAAAGCAGTTTTTTCCTTGATTACCAGTAAAGGGAATTGTTCAGCAATTGAATGGATTATTTAAGGAATCAACTTGCATATGATGGAGACCAGAGACAAGATTGAAAGAGAAGCAAACTTAGGGGACAACAAGAGAAAGTTCAGACAGGTGGTAAAATCCTTAAAGGTTTATCCTATGTATACTATTGTGTCAAGACACAGAGATTATGAGGTCATGGAGGAAGGCCCTGAAAGCTCTTCAGACAGACATTATCTAAAGCTTCTTTCTAAAAAAACAAAACAAAACAAAACAATAATAATAAAAAATAAAGCTTCTTTCTAGATATCCCTTGCAATATCAGAAGGAAAAATAAAGGATTAAAGCACATAATGGTGTAGTGATATATGGCAGAAGAGAATGAAAGCTCAGCTGTTATAATTGTGGATTAGGTATAGATTCCAGGCCTCAAAAGGACTTAGAGAAACAAGACAGTACCTCACCTAAGGTGCTATGGTCTGAATGACTGTGCCCCACTCCAACCCCCCAATTTTTATGTTGAAAACCTAATGCCTAAGGTGACAGTATTAGGAGGCTGGGCGTTTGGCAATGATTAGATCATGATGGTGGAGTCCTCATGAATGGCATCAGTGCCTTATAAAAAGGCTCCAGAAAGCTAGCTCACCCTTTCCACTGTGTGAGGACATAAGTCTTTGACCTGGAAGGGGGCCCTCACCCAACAAGGCTAGCACCCTGATCTTGGACTTCCGCTTTAGAACTGTGAGAAATAAATTTGTGTTGTTTATAAGCTCTCTAGTCTGTGGTATTTTGTTATAGCAACCCAAGACATAAGGCAATTTCATCCTTAGAAATAAGTGAAACAGGAAACCTCCTGTTGATGCAAAAGCAAAATGTCATGATCTGGCCATTAATAACAAGGGAAGCATTCAGTTTCTGGTATGAAGTTAAAGATGAGAAGCTTATTGTCAGTCCAAGTGTGCCAGCTAAATAATTACATTCTGCATTAAATATAGAATGAGTGTTTCTTATGCTTCTTAACAAAACCATTCTGTTCCCCATGAGTACACTTAAAATAATTTAAAAATAGCATAAGTACCAAAGAAATTAATTTAAATGGGTTATTCAGACAGTGCCATCTGCTGATATAATACTGAGAAATTCAGATAAGAGGAAAGTGTATAAGATTCATTGATTTTTCTGATATATGAGGATTTATGATATATTCCTAAGAAAACAAGTAAACATTTGGGAACATACCTGTTGTACAATTGAGATTCTCAAACAAATCTGTTTTGGGGAAAGTTTCATTTTGAATAAAAAAATCAGATTTTGGAGAAAGTATCATTTTGAGCAAAAGAAAACCACATTTTCCCACTACAATATCATTTTCCTCTCTCACCATAGCCACACAATCTTCTCTCTTCAATCTTTTATTTCATTAATATTTTTATCTGTACATTAAACAATCATAGTTTCCATGAGGTAACAAGAAAGAAGAGAATAAAATAAATTCCAACATGCAATGTAATGTAGCATTTAATTGGAGAGATGAGTCAGACAAATCTGAAATGGAAACAAAATGATAACTTAGAGATTAAAAAGTAAAATATAAGTGCCAAGTGAATTTAAAGTGGATGTGTGTAAAATCAATCAGAGAACATCACATCCTGGCATGCGTATGTGCTCCTAAAAAAGATAGGAGAACCCCAAGAGTTAATATTGCATCGTAATTTTACAATGATGCACAAACCTGGAAAGACCCCAGTCGATCTCATGATAAATCTCTGAAGCCAGCATGCAGATGCGCCTCTCCATCGATCAGCTCAAGTCCAATTGGATGGATAGACCAAAGAATTACATATGTATGAGATGTATCTGTCCTCATTTATATTTGGCTAATGAATGCCTAAAATTCCACAATTTTTTATACCTTGATATCAGCCTTTGCTTAGTGTTAAATCACAAATATTTCCAGAAGATGAAACACTGTCGCAGTTATTTCTATCTAACATGAATAAATTAAATAGAATATGAATTTTGCAGAGGAGAGTAGAGAGTACATAAAGGTGATGGATATGGGAGGTATTTGTATCCAAAGGTGCTTTGAATACTGTGTTTATTAAAAAAAAAAAAAAGCTGAAAGGATACACTTTAGGAAATCAAACAAGCCCTACATCTATCTATATTGACTAAAGCCCAGCTCATTCATAAATTCAAGAATTTTTAAACGAGATTCAGGAAGTAAGATATGAATGAACATTTCATGTAAGTGTGATTAAATGTATGTTCTATATGTTCAAGAAAGAGATTTCTTATTCTCAATCCATGGACTGAAGGGTTTCTGATAAAGGAAGATTAAGAAACACGGGAGCTCCTGGGTGACTTGGTTGGTTGTCTTCCTTCAGCTCATGTAATGATCCTGGGCTTTTGGGATCAAGGGTCCTAGAATTCAGCCCCATGTCGGGCTCCCTGCTGAGCAGGGAGTCTGCTTCTCCCTCTGCCCCTCCCTGCTGCTTGTGTGTGTTCTCTCTCTCTCAACTAAATAAATAAAATCTTTTTTTAAAAAATGAACCACTAGTTAAAGGTTTTGCAAGAATCAAAATATTACATGAATTTTACTCAAAAATATAAAGCCTTAAATGTGAAATACTATCAAAGTATAATTTTTTAAATGTTAAAGATTCTAAAAATGACACTTCACACAAACATAAAATGAACACATTTTTTGCCTCATTAATGAGAGAACCAGTAAGATAGTAAACAGGTAAAAGGAGTATTAGATGAAGTTACAGAGTTTATCAGGAAACACCTTTCAAGTTGGAGACAGATCTGGTTAATGCACTGCCAGCAAAGACAAGAATAATCTACAAACTTGCTTTTCTGACAAAAATTACTTACATTTCCTCAGCACTCGATGTACAAATAAGTATGCAAACTCACAGAATGAAGGTATTCAATTAATAATAAACATTAAAGTGAAACAATATTTCATTTCCCTAGATAATTAAGTAGATATTTTAGATAATACTTAAATAGAAAATTGAACAATGCCCAGCATGACAGTAGCAGTACTGGTTGTATTCTCTTTTGCATTATTTGCAAGTTTAGGGTAGTTCTTTTAACAATAACACTATTTTCTTTGATTCTCCTTAATAAAAAATATAGTCTGATTGGACAATGTTTAGTCTAAATAAAACTTGCCACATGTGTTATTTTTAAGAACATAGCTTATTTTATTGATTTTGAATGAAATTATTTTCACACTCTACCATTGTCTCCCTTAGGTTGATCTGCTTATATATTTATATTCAATGTGTATCATCCACGATCAGCAAACTGTGACCCCATTAATTGGCCACCTGTATTTATAAATAAAGTTTTATTGGAACATAGCCATGACCATTCATTTACATATTGTCTGTAACTACCTTGGAGTAGTGAAGAGTAGATTCCAACAGTTGCAACAGAAACTGTGGGCACACATGCCTAAAAGATGTATTATGTAGGCCTTGGGAAAACATTCACCAATCCCTAAAAGAACAAACCTATGATACTTTACATACAAAACTTGGAAATTACTCAGTTAAAAGTAAAGCAATTCCTAAAACTTTCTACCAAAACTGTGAAGGAAGTAAAAAGCAATTCAGACATTTTGAGAAGAAGGAAACTTGTTGTCCACTTTAGATGACTCTATACAGAGAGTCTTACAAATCATTTTACATAGAACCTCATAGAATTTGGGCTCAGTTTCAGATTCTAAATTGTTCAGTTTTAGATACTCAGGTTTTTTTGGTATTATATCCAGACAGTTTTCTAAGTAGAAAACACAGGTTTTACCCATGATTCATTTTTCTCGTTCTATACCATAGCTACCCTCTAAAATCAGATCAAAAGGTCTAAAACATAGGTTTGTCACTTAAAGCTTTCTGAACCTCAGCAAACTATTCACTTTCTTTTAAAAATTTCAGTTTACTAAGCTACATATTATGAATTAGATGTCTATATAAAGCATTACTGTGGTGTTTAAAATTTAAAAGTAAAGCACTTACATAGTGAATCGCAGGAAAAAGTGATTAATGCTCATTATTCATTGTTTTTATTTAATTGTCCTGTCACTTGTGAATACTATGTCATCTATTAAAAACACCTTTTAAATATCTTGAAGTTATCTGAATCTTAAATCTCATAGATGCTGCCTTACATAAAGGATTCACCTTGTTTGCTTGGGTTACTATAATCTTTTTAAAAATTCAATCCTATGGTATTTTTTAAATATCTACAATCTGTTCTCTACTGTGCAGACATAATATTTTTAAATACATGTATTTCTTGCATAATGCCTTAGCATATTTGCCTAATGGTCTTCACTTAATTCTTATTGTTCCTAAGATAGTATCCAAAGAATTGAATATGTTTACAAAACTGCTCAATTATATAAATTATTTCTCAAATGTATATTTCTAATTCTCTAGGAGTTGCTTCCTACAACTCTCAAAGTTCCACGTAGTATAATTAGCTAGGTTCTTTTTCTAGCCCATAGCACTTTTCAAAGTTACTAAAAACCACGTGAGTTTCTATAAACTGAGCTTTGCTTTTGGAAAAGACATAGACTTTGGGAAGCCTGGTAAATCTGGAAGCCTGTCCTCTGTTATTTTTCTCCCTGATGGTGTTCTGTCTGGCTTTGTCCCGTCTTGAGCCTCAGGGTCTTTAAGCAATGAGTCTAATTCTAAGCAGTTAGATGACTGAAGAACACATTCATTATTAACTATTTTCAGTGGTCATATCTATACGATAGCTAATAAATCCTAGTAAAGTATACTTTACTGGATTTTATACCGTGGCAAATGGAACCATTTCAGGAGGAATATGTACCAAATAAATTTTGATCTAAGTAAATGTTGAATTTTCTTGGTTTGACAGTGACATGGATCAGATAACCAAGAGATAAAATAAAACTTTTAAAAATCACTTTGATGTTGCCGATACAAACAAATGTAGAGTCTTTTTTGATACATTCCCTCTCACTCATTCACTACATCTAACTAATCACCAGTCTTTTTCAGGTTGTCTTGTATATCCAATGTACATCAGTGTGCATCAACTTTACTCAGGTCTTCCCATTACCAGTGCTATCATTTGTGTGACTATTCCTCCACTGGTTGGGCCTTCCCATCTGTGGTTTTTGTTTTGTTTTGGTTTGGTTTTTTGGCTCTTTTTTAAATAGTTATTTACAAAAGAAAAAGTGATTGTTTTTGTTTAAAGTGCAGATCCAAAAATCTGAGTCTCCTCCTTAAAAACTTCAATGGTCCTCAACCATACATATAACAAAAATCCCACATCCTTAATATGACCAGTAAAACCTGGTATATTCTGACCTATATGTTCTCCAGATTTTGCTAAAGCCACTTTAGCCTTTACAACAATTCAGTCACATCAGACTCATATGCTTCCATATCCATCAAATTCTTTTTACTTCAGAGCTTTTTCAAATTGTGCTTCTGATCTAGAATGCTTCTCAACACAAGCACACGTTTTCTGCCCAATTCATACCCATCTTTCCAGACTCAGCTTAAATGTCATTTCATTAGAAAAGTTTTTTTCTGAATCCCTGTTCTAAATTATGTCCACTTGTGATACCCTCTCAAAGTACATTAAATATTTTAACACTTTATTGTGTTTTGGTTTATATTCCTTTAACACTCTAAAAAAATTAAAACCTACATTTTTTTCTTCCACTGGAGAATAAGCTCAATGATCAGGTACCCTATTTCTATATTATTATATAGTGCACACTAACAATTATGATCTATATAATTAGTGTGTATTGGGAGTTGGAGACCTTTACAAATGACATTAAGTTCATCTTAAGTGGTCTGTGTGTTATTTTCAGCTTAAGACTGTGATGTTGTGATTTATAATAAGAATTATGTATTGGTGTCTGCCCATGGCTGCAGACACAAAACTCCTGAAACCCCTGTATTAAGTGATAATAACATGAGGAGCACCTCTTGTTCTCAAATTTGATCTTTGACTAGTCCCTGGCACTGGCCTCCTGAAACCCTTGTAACAATTTCCTGGGTGATAGGAGTATCTTTTATTCTAATGAGGTGACTCTTGGTGGGCTCCTGATGGCTCCTGGATGAGGCTGGTCACAGAAAAGAACAAGCCACAAGTGGAAATTTTTAGCCCCATGCCCCAATTTCTTGAGAAGGGAGAAAGACTGAAAATGGAGTTAATGATTTATCACGCCTATGTGAAGAAGCTTCCATAAAATCCCAAAAGTACAGGGTTCAGAGAGCTTCCACTTTGATGAACTCATCCATACCAGGAGGGTGAAACACCCTGACCCCACAGGGACAGAATGTCCTGTGCTGTGGACCCTCCGGACCTCACCCTATGTATCTCTCCAACTGGCTCTTCATCTGTATACTTTATCATGTCCTTTAGTAAGTTGATAAACATAAGTGAATGTTTCCCTGAGTGCCATGAACCACTTTTAACAAGTCAATTGAGCCTGAATAGGGGAGCCTTCGTGATAACCTCCAATTGGAGGTTAAATTTATAGCCGAATCGGACAGAAGTTGTGGGTAACCTGGAGACCTAACTTGGGATTGGCATCTGAAGTGGGGTGGGAGCAATCTTGAGTGACTGAGCCCTTAACCTGTAGGATCTGACATTATATCCAGGTAGATAGTGTCAAAACTAAGTTGAATTGTAAGACACTCAGATGGTATCACAAAGAATTGCTTGGTGTGGGGAAAAACCTCCACACATTTGGTGACCAGAAGTGTCAGAAGTGAAGTGCTCTTTGTGCATCTTATATTTTGAGTAGTAAAGGAGACACACAGGAAAGAAAACAATGTAGGGAAAACTGGGTTTTTCCCTATACAGGAAGTACAAAACTAAGTTTTTCTAATTTAAAGACATTCTAATAATCCACAAAAGTAATTTAAACACTATGTGAAAGAGATATTGTGACATTTAAATTTTTATTATTTCCCAAAAATAAATGTAATGAAAACTGTCAACCTTGTATATCCAAAAGCTCATTTCATCATCCTTGGGGAAAAAAAATCTGATTATTAATAATCCAATTAAAAAATGTTCTCTCAATTTAGTTTCTACCCATATGGAACAATTGGAGATATATGTATATATATATATGTGTATATATGTGTTTACGTGTGTGTATATATATATACACACTTGTATAATGTATGTATATATATATATGTATGTATATATGTGTGTATATATACATGATATATACGTGTGTATGTGTGTATAGATATAGATATAGCCATCTGAAACACTGTTGCCATAAGACTGTGTGGGCTTTTAAAATATGCAGATTTCCAACTGTACATATTGCTCAAATACGCATGGCTTTGAGAATAAAAATAACATTTTTTGGTTTTAATAATTGCACATTTTCAGTGAAATGGTCTGCCTTTTAATGCCACTTTTATTATAAAAGAAGTACTTTCTGGGTCACAGGGAGTTACCAGGACAGTATCAAAATCAATGAAAAAATTCACATAATAAGTCGCAAATTCCTTTTCACATGGATGTTAAGTGGAAGAGCACTAAACAAGTGAAAAACTCCCTTTTGAATTTATTTTATGTCAAATGTAGGTCCTGAAATTAATACTCTTGCAAGGAAAAAGATCTCATTCATTTCTCAGGCTTATTGAAATTTAAATAAGGGTCATATAAAAGGACAATAAAGGCAATTTAGAGTCATTATGGCATCTACATTTGTAACAAAGATGTTTTCTACCTCCCAGGATTTTAAATGACTTAATACATGTAAAGTATTTAGAGCACATAATAAGCACCTACTAATTGTTAATTACTTTTAGAAGTAATACTCTAGATATGCTCTTTCTGTTCTTCTTAGTACTCTATTACTGGATTTCTATTAAAATTTTTGTCAATAACAACAATGAAGAAGCATTTCTTTATCCTGTTGATAAAGTACAGAGAAAGAGTGGCAGATAAAGTACAAAGAAAGAAGCTAGGGTGCCAGTCTTAGCATTCTTGGAGATAATTCAAATTTCAGTGGTTAGAATTGATAGTATGCTGTAAGGAATTTTTGCACTTTAAAGGAAACTCTGCAAGAGTATAAAACGTTTACTTCTGAAGGGATGAACAGTATGCAATGTGACTTCAACTGATTCCTTCTTCAGATCTATGAACTTCCCTCTTCTTTCTTAATAATACTCCTGTTAGAAACAAGATACTGGGCCCAAAATGGAGTCACTTATGCTAAGCCTCATGTCACCAATCTGAGACTTAATACTTAATTTAGTGCTTTGGCCTCTCCCAGGAATGAATCTTAAACCAGTCAGTAGGAGTTACCTGGTCAGCACTAGTGAAATAATCTGCCTGATAGAGACCCTTACTGCCCCTCAAGGAAGGTGACCTTATCAAAACCAATTTGTTTTTTGCTAGTGTAACTCTCTTGCCCTTCTACCTATAAAAGCCTTTCATTTTAAAAGCTCCTCTGAGGGGCACCTGGGTGGCACAGCGGTTGGGCATCTGCCTTCGGCTCAGGGCATGATCCCGGCGTTATGGGATCGAGCTCCACATCAGGCTCCTCCGCTATGGGCCTGCTTCTTCCTCTCCCACTGCCCCTGCTTGTGTTCCCTCTCTCACTGGCTGTCTCTATCTCTGTCGAATAAATAAATAAAATCTTTAAAAAAATAAAAAAATAAAATAAATAAATAAAAGCTCCTCTGAGTTCCTTTCTGTCAGCTAGATGGGATGCTGCCCAATTCCTGAATTGTTGAATAAATCCAATAAGATCTTTATAATTTACGGAGTTGAACTTTGTTTTTTAACATTTCTTATACCAAGATTATTAGGCGCACAGCAGGTTGCAACTCTGTCTGCCTAATGCCTCCCATGTGTTCAGTTGAGTTTAATTAGTGCCTTTGAGTGGTAATGGTACTATGCAAGGTAAAAAAAAAAAAGTTGCTAAATCAATCCCTGTTGTTTTGTAAAGTAGCTATATTATCGAACCATAGAAAGGAAATCTAACTACAGTAGTTCCCCCTTATTTGTGGGGGATACATTCCAAGACCCCCAGTCGATGCCTAAAACCACAGATGGTACTGAAACCTATGTATACTATAATTTCCCCTATATGTACATACTTATGATAAAGCTTAATTAATAAATTAGGCACAGTAAAATTTAACAATAACCAATAATAAAATAGAACAATTTTAACTATACTATAATAAAAGTTATATGACTATGGTCTCTCTCAAAATATTTTATTATACCGTACTCGCCCTTCTTATTGTGATGATGTGAGATGATAAAAGACCTAACTGATTGGATGAAGTGGGGTCAATGAGGAACCTTCTATGATGGGATTGATCTTGTGAGGATATGCCAAGAAGCTCATCTACTTCTAGACCACTGTTGACCCCAGGTAACTGAAACTGGAAAGTGAAACCATGGATAAAGGGGGACTACTGTAGTTATTCAAAATATTTTTTTTTCAAAGAGATTGTTATTTGACAGAGAAAGTATTCTTGAGTGGAAAGAGCCACCACATTGTTCATCATGAGACTTATTCATTTATTCTTTCTACACATATTGATCAAGCACCTGACAAAAATGACTGTACCTCTCATCACCTCAACGTGATAAACAAGGAGAAGAGATAAAATTTGTACATAAATGACAATAAAATAAAACACTGTGGTGGCACTAAAATAACAATTGTAAAACCAAGATAAGATAATATCACCTGATAATTTATAAATAAGAAAGATTAAAATGTTAATTTTAATAAAACTTTAATTAAAACTTTAATTCTCATATTAAAATTGAGTGTGCATTGAAGAATAATATAAAATAAAAATAATTTATAAGAAAATTAATGTTCACAAAATCATGCATATACCCATTATCCAAGAATAACATCTGTCAATGAAATGCCAAATAAATTCACATATATTCTTCTGTGTATATGTGTATGCATTTTAGAGGAAATAATAACAAATACATGTATATACTATATAACTAGGTAAAATATATATATGTATATATATAAATACATATTTTATACAGCTAGAAAACTGGGATTTTGTCATGTGTTATTTAGAATAGTAATTCATTTTCCTCATATCTTCTGTATTTGCTAGCCAACAGTGTCATAAGTACAGTGTCATAAGTACCAAATATTTGCTGAGTTTTTAGCCTTGTCAGGAATTGTGTAAATGTGTATCCAATATAGATTTTATCAGTAGAACATGAAAATATTTGGTCCTCTGCATTCATGTCAAGAGGGGTGATATTATGCATATAGACATAGAGATTACCAACATTTGTAAAAATTATAGTAGATATACATGTAGAAATAGATTAAGTGTAAATGTAAAAATTTCAAAATCAGCTTTAGAAATAACAAAATATAGAAACATAAAGATATATAAATACATGTATTAATGCTTTATACATGCTATGATTTTATGTTTTCAATGAACAATGACATCTCTTCATTGTTTAAGTTGTATTTTTGATGTTTTTGAACGTTTTGGTGATGTTATTCTGCTGTAGATGCATTACTCTTCTATTGCTGCATAAAAAATTAACACAAAATTAGCATCTTAAAATTACATAGACTTATTATATCATAGTTTTTGTGAGTCCAGCACTTAGGCATGGCTTAGTTGGGTCCTCTTCTCACCAAGCTGAAATAAAGGTATTATTGGGTCTGCATACCTTTCTGAAGCTTGGGATCCTCTTCTGAGTTTACATAGTTAATGTCAGAATTCAGTTCTTTGAAGCTGTGCCATAGTTCAGTTCTATGAAGTTCTATGAAGAAACCCTGTGTTTTTCAAGATAATAGCAAGGGTTACTCTTAACTCCAAAAGACTGCTCCCAGTCCTTGCCATGTAGTCCGTTCATGGGCTTTGTCACAACATGGGGTTTCCTTCTTCAAAGTCAGCAAAGCAATCTATCTCCAGTCGGCTAAGATAAAATCACAGGAGTGATTATCCCATCACCTTCACTTTATAACCTAATTAAGGGAGTGGCTACCCCATTACCTTTGACAAATTCTGTTGGTTAGAAACAGTCAAATTTTAGCCATCACCCAAGGAGGGGATTACATAAGACTATGACTCAGTTGGAGTCATCTTGAATTCTGCCTACCACAATGGCTGACACAATGATTTTTTTTTTTATGTCTGTTTTCCTTAGGTTTCTGTTTTTCTTTATAGTAATTTCAGAAAATACAATTATAGACTTTTACCACTTAATTTAATTTTCATTCTAGCTTTTATTTTATGATTTATTTTGGTTTTTTTGACTTCCAGATACTTATTAGTTTATTCTTTATAGGTTTTACTTTTGGTATTATGTTTATAAAGTTTATTTTCCACCCATATATATTTAACCATCTAATATGTTGAATTTTTTAAAGATTCTATTTATGTATTTGACACACAGAGAGAAAGACAGCGAGAGAGAGAGGGAGAGAGAGTGCAAGCAGCGGGAGCAGCAGGCAGAAGGAAAGGGAGAAGCAGGCTCCCCACTGAGCAAGGAACCCAATGTGGGACTTGATCCCAGGACTCTGGGATCATGAACTGAGCCAAAAGCAGACGCTCAACCAACTGAGCTCCCCAAGTGCCCCTAATATGTTCACTTTTTACATATAAACAAAATTTACAGTGTTATCGCTTCTTTAAGTATTTATGTGACCTAAAAATCTGTTATCTAACATCCTGTGGCTCTAGGATATGGTAAGATTTCTCACATAGAATGTTCGCACAGATAGAAGAAAACCCACAAAAATAATAGCAACACGGTAGATTTAAACACAGCTATAGTGATAATGACATTACATGTAAATGGCTAAAAGTAGAGATTGTCAGGCTTGATTAAAAAAAAAAGAAAAAAAGAAGTAAGACCCAACTATACACTGTCTACAAGAAACCCACTTTTCATATAAGGGCATTGATAGCTTAAATGTACAAGAAATGAAGAAGATGTACCATTTTAACACTAGTCAAAAGAAAGACTAATTGGTTACATTAATTTCAGGAAAAAAATAGATAGGAAAATGATATTACCAGAAATAAAGAAGTTCATTTCATAATGATTAATAGGTCAATTCATCCAAATGACATAACAATTCTACATGTTTATGTATGTAATAATAAAGCTTAAAAATACTTGAAATTAAAACTGAAAGGAGAAATAGACAAATCCACAGTTCTAGTAGGAGATTTCAACACTCGTCACTCAATAATTGATAGAAGTAGAAAATTAGAGTATAGAACACTTGAACAACACTAATAACCAACTCGACTGAATTGACATTTATAGAACATTTCACCTAACCGGTAAATAAATAGACACTTCGTTTCAAGTTTACATGAAAAATATAATAAGACAGACTGTTTTCTGGACCACAAAACAAATATATTTTTTTAAAATTTTAACTTACTATTTTAGGGGCACCTGAGTGGCTCAGTCAGTTAAGTGTCTGCCTTCAGCTCAGGTCATGATCTCAAGATCCTGCCATCAAGCTCTGCATCAGGCTCATGCTCTCTATAAATAAATAAATAAACAAACCAATTAATAAATAAATAAAATCTTTTTTAAAAAGTTATTATTTTAATTACAGTTAGTTAATATATACCATGAAACAAATTATTAATATATTTTTAAAATTGAAATAATCATAGAATGTGTTCTGAGGGTAAAATAATTACATTTTAAATAAAAGACTGAGTGATACTTGGGAAATCCCCGAATATTTGAGAAGTTAAAAACACCCACACAGGTTATCAACATTCATCATGACACCATGAGGAGATGCACTGAACCTCTTCCCTGTAAAACTGGTAAGAACTATTTAAAAAGATCAACTCAAAAATGGCCCCTGGAAGTGGTCTTAGGGTAATCAGCAAATGAAAAAAAAAAAAAAAACTTTTCAGAAAACATCTATGAAAATTCAGTAGGAGTTGCAAGAGTCTGTGATATTTGAACCAAGACTACTCAGGACATTGTTGAAAATAACAGAGCAACCAGTTGCAGTTAGTAAGGTTTCAGGGGTATGGCATGGAAAAGAAGAGAGAGCCCTACCAAAACCAGTGCCATCCCATGGTGACTCTGGAATGCACAAAGCTGCACCTCTCAGAGGAATATCAGAGTCTGAAGATTGTGAGAGGGAAATAGACTTTGCTGAAATAATTCAGTCAGTGACTAAATTAATGCAGCAACATGCTCCAGAAGGGCAGGGCAGTCCCAAGTTGCTATAATATATCATATAAAATATCCAATTAAAAAGTGATACATGCAAAGAAACAGTAAAATATGACCCATATACTTGAGGGGAAAAAAGCAGCCAACATAAATTATCTGTGAGAGGCACCAGATGTCAGCTTTATCTGAAAAATAAACACTTTAAAGTAGCCATAATAAACATGTTCACAGAGCTAAAGGAAAGAATGACTTAAGAAACAAAGGAAGGTAAAATACCAATGTCACATCAAATAAAAAATACCAACAAATAGTAATTATGAATAAGAATCAACTGGAAATTCTGGAGTTGAAAAGTAGAGCTAAGGAGACTCATGACAGGAGCTTAACATATATTTGAACTGGCAGAAGAAAGAACATGCAAAATCAAAGATAGATGAATAGAAATTATGAATGTTGAAGAACAAAGAGAAAAAAGAATGAAGAAAAACTGAAGTGAGCATCAATAATGTGGGACAGCATTAAGTGCACCAACATGGGCTTATTGGAAATACCAGAAGGTAATCTTCCTCTTTAAGGTGTTGGAGGAAAAAAGAGCAAACCAAACCTAAAGCATGCAGAAGGAAGGAAATAATAAAGTTTAGAATGGAAATTAATTAAATTGAGAATAGAAAAAATCAATAGAGAAAATTAATGAAACCAAAAGCCGGTTCTATAAAAGACCAACAAAACTGACGAACATTTAGCTAGACTGACCAAGGAAAAGAAAGAAGACTCAAATTTCTAGAATCTGAAATGAAATAGGAGACATTGCCCCAATCCTACAGATATATAAAGGATTATATATGGAATCGTATGGACAATTGTATGCCATGGAATTAGAGCGCTTAGATGAAAAGGACAAATTCCTAAAAATACACAAATTATGATAGCTGATGTATGAAAAATTGACAATCCTAATGGACCTATAGGAAATGATGTGAATGAATCAGTAATCAAAAAACTACCCAGATAAGAAAGGAGAAAAAGAGAGAGAGAAACCAAAAAACAGACTCTAAACTATAGAGAACAAACAGGTGGCTACCAGATGGAAGGGGGGGAGGTGCGAATAGATGAAGGGAATTAAGGAGTGCAGTTATCATGATGAGCACTGAGTAATATATGGAATTGTTGAATCACTATATCGCACACCTAAAATGAATAGAACACTGTATGTTAACTCCACTGGAATTAAACAAACAAATAAAAAACTACCCATAAAGAAAAGCCCAGACTCAGATGGCTTCACCACTGGATTCTACCAAACATTTAAAGAACTAATACCAATTCTTCACAAACTGCTCCAAAAAAATAGAAGAGGAAATTATTTCCCTACTCATTCTATGAGGCCAGTATTACCCAGACACCAAAACTGATTGAGACAAATTTTTGGACACACATTTAATGGGATATTTTTTAACAGCAAAAAAGAACAAACAATTCATGCATAAAACAACATGGATGAATCTCTAAAGCAATATTTTACGAAAACAAAATAGCCTAATAAAAAAGAATACAGACTATATGACTCTATCTGGATAAAATTCTAAAAAATAGAAACATATCTAAAGCAATAGAACAAACCAACATGCCTGTGGAAAGTAGAGAGGAATTCATTTCAAAAGGCACAAAGGACCGTTTGAGAGTGACAGAAATGGCCACTGTCTTGATTGTGATAATAATTTCACCATTGTATTTGCATATCAAGCTCATAACATCAATTTGCACAACTTAAATATATACAATTTAAACATGTCTCTCATTCAGTGGGTTATCTATTCAATATATTCATGATTTATAGTACATAGGAAAACAAAGAGAAAGAAAGAAAAGAAAGAAAGAAAGAAAGAAAAAGAAAGAAAGAAGAAAGAAAAGAAAGAAAGAAAGAAAAAGTGAGGAAAGAAAGAAAGAAAGAAAGAAAGAAAGAAAGAAAGAAAGAAAGAAAGAAAGAAAGGAAGGAGAGAAGGGAGGGAGGGAGGGAACGAGGGAGGAAGGAAGGAGGGAGGAGGGAAGGAAGGAAGGAAGGAAGGAAGGAAGGAAGGAAGGAAGGAAGGAAGGAAGGAAGGAGCGCCTGGGTGGTGCAGTCCTTAAGCACCTGCCTTCGGCTCAAGGTGTGATCCTGGCGTTACGGGATCGAGCCCCACATCAGGCTCCTCCGCTATGAGCCTGCTTCTTCCTCTCCCTCTCCCCCTGCTTGTGTTCCCTCTCTCGCTGGCTGTCTCTATCTCTGTCAAATAAGTAAATAAAATCTTAAAAAAAAAAAAAAAGAAAGGAAGGAAGGAAGGAACTACAGATATTTGCAATCCAGTGAAGGGAGAGAAAAAAAATACTTGCTGTTATTTAAAATTCCAGAACAGAGATCACATTGTCTGTTTTTACCAAGTTAAAAAAAAAAAAAAAGAAGAAGAAGGAGAAGAAGAAATCACCAATGGTAGAAATGTCACAGCTAGAGCATAAAAGTTTTTCCATGTTTGTTGTTGCACTCCAAATTTACCTATGGAATTTTGCCTCCCTTACACTGTTGCCGGCCTTTTATATATAGTATTATCTTCCTAATGTTCAAACTTGTGTAAGCACATCAATCTTTCTTGTAATGGTATCAATTCTTTAAATCAACTATGGTGTGACCAGCCTTCTTTACTACTTTCCCCTTTTATAAATCTTCCATATATGTGTTTCTCCTTGACATGACTCATAGGATAGATATCTATTCCCAAGGTTCAGCCACAATTCCACTATATTTTTTAAATCATTATAGAAATGCCTCTAATACCAAAATAGATTTTTCCTGACAGTTTGCAATGCATATTTTGAAGAAAGTTGAGAAGGTGAGATCAACTAGGCAAGTTCCAGGTTTAACTTGATGGTGAATTAATTTATTGCAATAAAATTCAAACTCTACCCCTAATTTACACATCAGATAAAACATTCTCAGGTTGTACTTTAGATTCTACAGACCACTTAGGATGTCCTAAAATAGCAGGCTTGACTATCATAAATTAAGATCTTCTTTGGCTTGTAACTGCAGGAACTCTCAGTGCTGAGCTCAGTCCATATTCATTACTTTCTGTTCCAAAAGGAGCAAAAGCAATTTACTAACAGTTGAAACCTATTAAGATGCTTTTAAATTTCTGCAACTCCATAGGAAAAATAATGGAGCTAAAGAAAATTGTTATTTTGATTTCATAGCATAGCAGAGGAGATAGTGTTCTTTTGAAGTTGTACAATGGTGCCAGAAGATTGAAGCAAAAGTCTATTACAATATCAGCAGGGAATAGACATAATATTTTATAGAGTTATTATTTGAGCTACCAAGAAAGGAGTTACTTATAGGTATCTATTATATTGGTAACATTCTAAAGTTGCAGAAATAGCCAAAATATTAATTTTCACCAAAGTTCTTTTTATTATATCCATTTTCACTATAGCTGTGAAGTGTAATTTCATTTTTAGGCTAGGGAAAAATTGCTGATGTGGTGAAGGTTTGTGATGATATGGGGGGAAAAAGTCAAGAGCATTGGGTTTTGGCCTACTTTTTTGGACTAAACTTTAAACCTTGGAGACCTATTTAAATTGACTTAGACTGTCTTTTCACAATCATACAATTGGGACATTGGACTAAATAATTTTTATAGTCCCTTTTAGCACTCATAATCAGCAAGACTCATTGAAACAAAGGGCAGATTTAACATGCCATCTGCCTCTGGGATGATGACGTGAATCTGTTAAATACAAATGGTTACAACATATGTGCATCTATTTAAGAATCTTGTAACCAGATGTTGCTGATCCACTGGCCCAATACTTCCTAACTATGGCCGGATGAATGCTTCCAACTGAAAGACCAAATCAGCTTTTCTTACTGCTTAAAAAGTATAGATATTCTTTAAGGAGGCTCTGGTAAGTTTTATGGTGATAATATCTTCTTGGCGCTTGCAAACACTTACAGTCACACGTTTCCTTATTGTTACAACTCCCCTATGATTGCTGCTTACTGTAGAGAGCAAGATGGAGTCACTCATGTCAAGAAGTGATATAAGCAGCCAAGATCATTGCAGCTAAGACCAGATATCACCAAAACTAGCACAGGCTAAAGACACCAGAACTGATAACCAGAGTCAGAGAAGACCTGCAAAGGTCCAAGACTGATTAAACTCCTTTAAAAAGGAAGGACTTTTGCAGTGAACTGTCAGACTCTCCAGACACTGAACCTTTCACATCTGATGGCCTCAAAAAAGCAAATGCCACGGAAGCCTCTGCTTGCTTGATGCTTGATCTCTGAGCGTAACAAAGATCCCTCCACTGCTTGAACATAATAAGCACCAAGGGCTGAGAGCTGACCTGGATCAGACCGGCGCCTCGTCTCAGCTGCACTCTGAAACTGACTTCACATTTGGTTCGTTAACTTTTCACCCTTTGTTATTTTTTGTTTGTTTTGTGACTGTTTTGTGCTTTTTTTTTTTTCATGAGAAATTCAGATTTGTGCTTTGCTTTTGTGACATGTACGAAGCCAAGTTAAATGCATAGTATAATGTCAGTGAGTTTGGACTCCTGAACTAACTTTAACCTTGCTTTATGATTGAATAAAGCTGACATTGTGGAAAGACACAACTCACATGTGTGCCTTCATAGTGTGCTCATGACATTCACTCGGCTTCTGATTGCTTGTCTTCGATCTGGCAGTGTTCCATTCCCTAAATTTCTCCTGTGGCTTCCTGATTCCAGCTTGTCACGTTAATGTTGACTATGGGTCTCTTGAACATGGATATTTGCACTTGTCCTGCTCTTTGTCATTCCCCTCTGGGATTCTTGCAGTATAGTGTGCCTTTCAATCCCATCTCCAGAAAAGTTGAGTAGAAACAAGTGATTTTGCAAAGGACCAACTACACGGTCACTTCATTTTTAGAAGAGCTGATAGAAAATCTTGAATGAAACTCTCAGATGCTACATTTTGCAATTGACAGAGAACAGATGCATGAGCCAAGGAAAATAATGATGGAAACAAACAAGAAAACAGATGATCTGACTTTAAGACACACAAATGAATCATATTGTACGGTATGATAGTGAGTGAGTTGTGGTGATAATCAAAATTATAAAATAAAGTAAAATAAGATTAACGAAACTGGAATTGTAATTTCCTTTAAATCATGTTAAAGTTTCCTTTAATTCATCATTCATCCTATGTACTAGTTTTCTCTTAAACTTATTTTTGTGTGAATCATACTCGGTTTTAAAGTATTTTTCTTTGATTTTTAACTCCTGCATCATTTGTGCTTCTTTTGTTGGAAAGGATTTACTTTGTAAATATAATGCTGGCTTGAAACACTCTTTTCAAACCCTAACCTTTCATTACAGCTTTCAATGAACGTAATTTCATACAAAGTTCAGTTAAGTTTTAGAACATCTTATGGGTTAAGTTGAATGATGTGAGAAATTCTGCAGATATTTTTTGAAGGAATATTTCAAAGTGATTGGCACTTAGATGGAACACAGTGTATTTCTAGAATAGATCTCAAATTTGAAAAATATATCATTTGAGAAAATCATAAAACTGTCATTTTGATAAGCTTCCTATTGTATGTGGCTGTTAATTGTTGCAATATCTCATTAGTTCATTTCAAATGGTAAAAGAACAAAGCCCCAGGAGACAATTTTTTTCTGTATTTCCACATCTTTTCGTGTTTGTTATTGTTAAAAGTTAGTACTTCTTTGTGGAATTTTCTCTTTTACACTAAAATCTTAGGTTAAGTGATCTCCTTTTTTACCACAGTGGAATCCAGAAAGCTTGTCTGGTATTATCTCCACTCTCCTTTCCACTCAGCATTAGGAGGAGATTCAAAATTTCAGAGTCAGTAGAAAAGTTAAGCTGTGCCCACTGGAATGATGCCACACTTTTCTCTTTCCTTAAGTGTTGCCTGTCACAGCAAAAATAAAGGAACAAGGTACTAATCTCCAAAGACATCTAAAAATATTTATTCATCATGTCACATTTGAAGATTTACAATTGTGGTACCAATGTAGTAAAAATCCAGGAACTAATCTTGCTAACTGTATGAAAGAAGTTTGAGGTATTGATCTGATCTGGAGCTGGTAGATAGATAGTCAAACAGACTGAGGGTCCAAATAGCAAAATTCTGGATCAGCTTGCAGTGGGGAGATGTGAAAGAGTCTTTGCTTCTGCTCTAGGTGCTCAGAGCAAAGCAGCACCTGTGGGTTTGTTGTTTTGTTTTGTTTTGTTTTGTTTGTTTGTTTGCTTGCTTGCTTGCTTGCTTGGTTTCTAAGCAGAGCAATTGGGGTAGCTGGGTCACCAGATGAAATGGTGTATAGATAGGGAAAAAACAGTTCTGTTATTATCATACTATGATCAAATCTGCCTAAATTATGCTCCGGTGCAATTTTTTAATGTTATCCTAGAGTTGGTAACTTTTAGTAAGCTGGTTATAATTATTTCTCCAAATGTTATTTTTTCCCAAATGGGCACCAGCCATCTTGAGGACTCTCGCTTTGCTGAGCCCTCTCAAACTTATAGATACTGTTGTCTTTAGTTATACAGAACTGGAAGGCCACACACAGAGGAAACACAATTCAATCTACACAATTCAAGGCGTGTGAGCTGTATCCATATTCACCAAACGCTCATACATAAATTGCTCTATTTGCCTTAATTTCCTCTAGCATAGTGGGCATAATACTGTTTCAACTTTATAGAGTTGTTACATAATTAAATGAACCACCAATTTAAAGAGCCTAGCAGTGGACACATAGCAAATTACCTATAACTTTAACCAGCAGTTGCTGTTTTGTGGTAGCAGTTATCACCTATAGTTACTGTATTCGTCATAATCTGGTAATACACATCGGGCACTGTGTTAGGTGCTCAGGATATAACACTGAATAAGAACACTCTTGCCCCTTTGGAAATTCAGTGTTATGGGAGAGTTAGATACAGGATTTTATGCAAAAGAGGCTTATAAAGAAGGTTGAAAGAACATGAATGAAGAAAGGTTAATCCTACCTAATGGAGGGAAGCATAGTTTTAGAAAGTGGTATTTCTTATGTGATTCCAAAATATATAAAGCAAAGAGAAAATCCAGAGCAAAGGCCTGAGAACACTGGAGTGTGTACTATATGGGGGGAACATCGAGTAATGTAGAGTTCAGAGGGTATGTTTTATGGAATTGAATCTGGGGATGCTGATTGACTTATAATAAGCCAGAAGGAAACAATGATCTAGTAAACATTTCTTAAATAATAATCAAAATGCTTACATTATCATTAAAGATATCACCGCTGGAATTTGTACGCATGCACACTTCACCAATGTTCTTTCTTTCTTTTTTTTTTTTTTTAAGATTTTATTTATTTATTTGAAAGAGAGAAAGAGAGCATGTGCAGGAGAGATAGACCATGAGGGGCAGAAGCAGAGGGAAAGGGAGAGGCAGACTCCCCACTGAGCAGGGAGCCTGACAGGGGGTTGGATCCCAGGACCCCGAGATCGTGACCTGAGCCACCCAGGCACCCCTACAAATGTTATTTCTAATGACTCAACAACCAAGTAACACAACATGAAGAACGTTATCTTTAACAATCCTATAAATCATCTCTGTATAAAGAACAGAGGAGAGATACCTGTCAGGAATTTATCTCTCAGTTATTTTATACAATTCTTGAACTTTCAAAATAAAAGTAAAAGAGCTTCAAAGAGAGTGACGACCCTTAAGATGTCTCAATTAAAACACAGGATAAAGCTATGTGACAATCGAACCTTTTATTATGAAGGGGAGCAGAATTTGCCAACCCAAAATATGCTTTTTTGACATAAAGATTATCTTGAGCAGATTATTCTTAAGAAACAGGAGACAATAGGACAAGCTCTGAAAACCAAGTAGAAGTTATCCTTTTGTAAAAAACATTTACATATAAATGGAAATCTCCAATTGTAAGGGTGTCTCCTTCTCTATACCAGGAAGAGGATGACTAAATCTCCAGAAACTCTTAACAATAGAGAAAGCAAGGATTTAAATCTGCGTAACAGCCATACACTTGGTGACTATGCTTTGCCTGAAAATCTCCCATAACTGGCACCACCAAACTCAACATCTTTTGCCTTTAGCTAGAGATGGTATTTAAGGTGATGGCTTGGTCCATTTCAGAGATTTACTCAGTTTTCTTGGTTATCTCCCAAGTATTCAGGAGTTATATATGTTATTAAATTTCTGTTTGTTGTTCTCCTGTTAATCTGTCTTTTATTACAGCAGTATCTCAGCCAAAAATTTAGGAGGGTAGAGACAAAAATTATTTTTCCTCCCCTACACTTAAAATAGTATTTGAGTCCTATTTTTAAAATACCTGAAAATAATTATTTTCACTTCAGCGAATATTGCCAAGTAACCTCAAATCGTGATTCTCTTTTTCTCAAGCTCACAAAAGCAGTCTATGCCTTAAAAAAAAACCCTAATTTTGTGACTATAAGTATTTCTATGTACAATGGTAAATGTGAGTTTTAGTTTAGAATTCCGATTGTATATGTCTCTTCTGCCCACTAACAATGTTTTTTCACCTAGGCGTGTTGCATGTGCCTCTCCCATTTATCCCAACTGGTCATGAAACTCTGACTCATGTACCATTGTCGTATTTTCCCACTGACACCTCACTACCTTATTTCCATTCTCTTGTATTCGGTTGGACTAACTGTGCCCCACTTACATGATTTACATCCTCTTTGTTCCTACAAACATACTTTACCACTGGATTTTACTTTTTTCTTTTGTTCTTTAATATTTATATGTTGAAATTCATATGTCATTTTTAGTCATGGTTTTCTTTTCTATTCTTGTAGAGATAAAAACTCAAATTTACCTGCTAGACTTTACTATTGTGAAGATAGAGTTTTATAGCTTTACAAGGTCCATTGATACTTATTCGATGCATAAAAATTTATTGCAGTTCCATTGACAAAAGTAAGTCACTTGACTATTGGCTCTAAGCATAGTAGTGTTGAATTGAAAATTTAAATCATTTATTAACATATAGTGATATATAAATCACTTCTTACATATCACACTGTAAAAATTACTTTATATTCAGATAACATTCAAAAATGTTAACACACTTTAGCAGAAAATAACATGGAGTATTCTTATTTCTTGTCCTTGATATTTTGACACTTACACAAAATATATATAAATAGGTAGGTGAACCTTAAAACTGCCAGCAAAAAATGGCTTTATTGAAGAACAGCAGAGAATTATAATCCAGGACAAGCAAACTATGGAAAAACTGTAAGCAAGTCTGGAGAACAAACGAGAAAACTGCTCTTTTATAGAGGAAGAGGGGCATGTTGGGAGGGCGGTTATAAATAAGGCCATTGGAGTAAACTGGGAGTTCAAAGTATAGTGGCTTTTCATTGGGAGAGTTATGACAGTCTCTTATTGGCTGAGCTATTACCAGGGGAGGAGGAAAATCTTTACTCCTGCTGGCGTAGTCAAGTAGTATATAAAGCAGTATGGGCTTGCAAGGTTAGTCACTTCTCGATGGGGCTGCAACTGACAAGAGGTAGGGTGTGAGAGCTCCCCCTTCTGGCCTCTGGACTCCATTCCAAAATAGGTTTCCTTTTACTAATTTTCATAGATAAATACATATATAAATTTTTATTATTTACAATACTAAAATCTGGGGTGCCTGGGTGGCTCAATTGGTTAAGCGTGCCTTCTTCTCAGGTCATGATCCTGGGGTCTTGGGATCCAGCCCCAAGTCGGGCTCCCTGCTCACCCAGATGGGCTTGTCCCTCTCCCTATGCCCCTCCTCCTCTTTCTTGCATTTTCTCTCTCTCAAATAAATCTTAAAAAAATAAATTAATTAAATAAAATACCAAAATCTCTTTATACCATGATTATTACTAGTTCTAATGGTAGACACTTAAAACTCATTTAAATTTAGACATCAACTTTTTGTACATTTCAATGTTTTTTATTTGTTGATAGTTCTTCTCTCTTTTCATGTTTTTCACACTGGGTATTTATTTTAGAAAGTAAATTGAAGCGATGCTAATGAAAAAATCTTGTTTAATCTAAGCATACCCTTTTATTCCTCTTTGTTAATTTCAAATTTTAGGTTTTACCACTCCACCGTATTTATAGAACAATTTTTATGATTGGTAGCTTTCGTCTAACCCCTTATTAGACTCAATACTGAAGGGGATCTCCACTTGCAAATGGCCCCACCGATCTCTATCTCTATCTCTATTTTTTTTTTAAGTATGAAGTATACTTTAAATTTAAAAATGTGTGAAGGCTGACAAATTCCAGATATTTGAGAAATTAATGGCCCATAAAATGAATATACTAGTCTCAGCAGTAGAGATTAGAAGGAAGGATCATCAGGATTGAGGATTTGTCTCACTAACTGTTCCCTTCCTCCACCAGAAATAAAAGTTTCCATTGATTTGAGGCAGGAAGTCCAGGGTTTTGAACCACTTTACTTCATTTAATATATTGGTTTTCTTCATAAAATTTTTGTAGGCTTTCCTAAAGTTGGTTCTCTTTCAGTCTCCACTTGAGGTGTGTTGCCACTGTTCATGTTAATACTACTTGCTTTGTATTATCTATTAAAAAATTAAATAAAAATATTTTAAAAAGTTTAAAAATATTTTAAAAAGTTTATAAAAGTATGAAATATTTTTATTACCGAAAGTAAATTTAAATACTAAAGATAGATAAAAAATAGATTCAGTCAGATTTTTCCAATATTGCTCATAACAGTCACTATAGTCAAATAGAAATATTTTTTGTGTCCATCACTTAAAAATTCATAGAACTGTAATTTGAAATGAATATAAGTACAACTGTGAAGCAAAAAATAGCACAATGTCTCAATTTAAAATATGTCCTCTTTATTTTTTAAAATTTTCATGAATGTTTTCTACCAAATATCATTTTTAAAATGCTATAAATACTGGGGGAAAACCCACCTTGTTGTCCCTTAGCTGGTATTCTATACCAATACAATATGATCTCCATTATAATAACCTACTTTATGAAGATTAAATGATTTTGCAATTCAAACATGGTAAAATTGGCTTAAAGCAAAATCAAACACTGGTTTGCTGGTTCAGAATTTGAATAGTGGAATGAGAAATCTCTCTTATATTGCTATTGTGCACTGGTCAGCTAAGAAGTAATTGCTTTTTATAAGGCAAATTTGCTTTTACTTTTCTAAGGTAATGAAATGAACCTGAAACATTTCCTTTGAAATCAAAGTCACTATCCCTGAAATGTCACCAGACAAATTCCATCATATAGTTTCAGCAAACACATAATGAGAAAGTTGGGCCTGGAGTTGATTGACAGAATTCTATTAGAAAGCCTTCTCACACATTCTTCTATAATTATCTGTGTTGTAAATCAATACTGATTTGATTTCTTCATATTTGTGTGCTGCTATAATGGAGGAAAACCCAAATCATACGTGTTTCTGGGAGAAGTAGCTAATGCAGAAATGTTCTGCTGTGCTAACATGCCCCCAACTAGCCTGCCCTGTTTGTGATACAGTACATAAATGCAAAACTATCCAGTATGACAAAGAGTTTTAAAAAGCCCTTAAAAGATATACATATAAAAATGCATATAATTATTAATGTATAAAGGGAAGATCAATTCTTTTTTTTTAAAGATTTTATTTATTTATTTGACAGAGATAGAGACAGTTAGCGAGAGAGGGGACACAAGCAGGGGGAGTGGGAGAGGAAGAAGCAGGCTCATAGCAGAGGAGCCTGATGTGGGGCTCAAACCCATAACGCCGGGATCACGCCCTGAGCCGAAGGCAGGCGCTTAATGGCTTTGCCACCCAGGTGCCCCGAGAAGATCAATTCTTTAGCAGTATTAATTTATATATAAAACCAAAAGTAGAAGTTTCTTTCCAAATAAAATGTGACAGTGCACATTGGTTACATTCTTAGCTTACTAAAAATAAACTGTAATAGATAATACCTAACACCCATCTAAAATCTCTGTATGTGCTGAGTATGAATGTGTAAATTACAGTTTATAGGAGTGTTTAGTGGGATTATGATCTGTAATGTAAATTTAGTCATAACATAATGGGTAGGATTGAATATTTCAAGATCGAATAAAGATATAGATATCAATATATAAACAAAAACTTTTGGGGTATGTTCTGTATTTAAATATTCTTATGAAGTGGTATTTAGGTAATTATTCATTTGATTTCCTGAAAAGTATACAAAGTTTATAATAGTTGTATTACACAGATTTTTCCAAATATAAAGATCCATAGGGATGTTTTAATTTAAACAGCTTTTCAGTATATAATCTTGAAATAACTTCTTTACCTGAGAACAAGTTACTACATATAATAATTTAATGGGCTGGTAAGCAATTTTCTCTTAGTTCGTTGCGATGTCTCAACCTTGGTGAACTATTTTGTAAAAGCATGACATTAGTATCAAAGAGTTGTGTGAATGGAATAGAAAGGTCAGTATAATTGAAAAGATAGTAAAAAAGCACATGACATCAGTCCGTGCAAATACTTTTTAAGATAATGTCAAATCATCACTCCACTCACATTTTATACACTTACTGAATTTCCCATTACGTAATGTTACACACCACTAAAGGCATATGATAATGTAGACATGTCTGAATACTCCGGTAGCTAGTAGGATCCAATCTCTATAAATTCCCTGTTAATTGGTCTGATCCCAGGACCTATGGTACTTGGAAAGTTCTACTTTATTGACTTAATTCACACCTTGAGATATGGATTTTTACTTTTCTTCTAGCTAAAAACTGAGCACGACATACTTCTATTTCATACTTTCAAACATGAAGTTAATAATCATGTGATTTATTGGCTATAAACACTTTATATCTATAATTATTTTTAAGTTCTAAATGTACATAGCCCCAGTAGAAATAATATATCCATATCAAGGATCATTTTCTCTAGCTAACCGCTCATTTATAGAAACTTCTTCAAAATGCCTATGTGCTTAATTTGCTATGATCTTTAATACTAATTTGTTCTTCAGTGTGTATATTTACATAGAATAAACACTGTGGTGTAAGGGAAGAGCCCTTTTAGGAAAATTGACATGGGAGAGCATGACATTAACTAACTGCGTGATGTGATATTGATCAAGTTCATGTAACTTCACTGAATCACAGTTTATTTATACTTAGAATACAATAACAGGATTAATAACAGTCTCAGTTCCTTTATTAATCTAAGTTGCCATTACTTTCATTTGATATGTATTCTGACTTGATATGTGTAGGTGAGTTTTTACATTTCCCAAAACAAATTATTCAGTTTTCTTGGATCATCTTACTAGCTACCAAGTCTACACTGAAAAAATAGTGGATATACTGGGAACGGTCTGTGGCTACATAATGAAAACAAATTAGCCAGGACATGGTTTGTACATGATCTATATGGACATTTTGAAGAACTAACTTCAAAATAATTTTTCAGCCTGAATGAGGCAATCAAATTGAGCCCTAAGAATTAATGAAACATCCATCTTTCAGATAATTTCTATTAATTGCTTAAATAAAGTGCACATAAAATAATAATACTACCTGTCCCAGACCATAATATGCGTGGAAGTGTAAAATATTTCATTTCAAATGTAATCTGAAATGTCATAGATGGAAAAGTGCTTAATACATTCTCAAATAAAATTAGATATTTTTCTATGAGCAACAAATTTCTAGACAGCTCAGAGTCATTTTTTTCAGGTCAGTTGTATTATTTAGCTGTTTGAATCCCATTAACAAAAGGGGCACTCACTCAGCAGGTTGAGTGCTTTCTCCAAAAGGTCATCTTGTGATGACTATAAAAGTATCTTCTACATATGCTCAGGTAAATGGTTGAAAGGAATAACACCACTTAAAACACTGGATTCTCAATTTTGTTTTCAGATGAGATCAGTCGGTAATATTGTCCAATATGTTGATCTTAACTCTGCTCTGCCAAGCTGATGTTTAAAAATCAAAGGTAGTTAGACTACCTGCATGGAAGAAAGCTAAAGTAAAAGTCAGTTTAGTTCTAATTGAAATCTCCAATCTATAACACATGCTTTCAGTGTATAAGAGGCTCTGCAAAGATCAATTAATTGCCATGAAGTCCTGAGATAGATAAGGCCAGATTGACCAGGAAAAAACCCAAACAGCCTAAAAGACATTCTTGAGTTAAAAATTAGTTTTCTATAGTCTGAGAGTACTTTCCATTGTCTTCATTAGATGCCTTCTCTGTAAAAAAGTTATTTTTTTGGTCATACTTTCATCCCATTCTAATTTGGCTCTCAGTCAGGATGTTTAGGACTTTAATATCTACTAAAGAATCCTAAGTAACTATTCAAAAGCAGGGTTTTTTAGCACAATTGTAAATATTCATATAGCTTTAAAACTTGTACTTCGTACTTTGATTCTTTGCTAAGAGAAAAAATAATTTTTCACATTAGAAACAGAAAAAAATGATAACTATACCTTTCAGACATCTCCCTAGTAAAACCTATTCAAAATGCATTGAGCAGATTTATCTATATGTGTATTTATGACATAATAGATGCTATTAGTATGTTTCTACAGTGTTGCATGGGCCTTCATTGTACTAATAAATGTGCCAGGTTTTGTCTAGCAACGCTTTCCTCTAAATCTACTTTGTCTGATAGGATAACAGCTACAACAGCTTTCTTTTGGATACTATGTGCATGCTTACTCTTTTTCTGTATTTCTAGTCTTTCAGTTATCTTAATTTTCAGTTAAGCCCCTCGAGAACAGCATGCACTGGGTTTTGTGTACTTATATCTTACCTAACAATTTTAGCTTTTTAGTTACATTTTAAAATTTTATATATTTTAAATATAATTACAAGCAAACAAATAAATAAATAAATAAAATTACTGATTTGTTCAATTGACAAGTTTCCTGTATTTGTTCTCTATTTCACACCTTCCACTGTAATATCACTTTTTCTCTCCTTTTAAATCTTTTGAGTAAGTTGAATAATTATATATTCTTTTATCAACTTACTATATGTACATTTCCTTCCTTTCTTTTTGGTTTTTAGTCTATGAATCACAAGAAGGATTTGATATACGGATATGATTAATAACATCTACTAGAAATGATAACTTCAACATTTCCAACACCTAAGCATATCCTAATAAACTGCATAAAAAAACAAAGGAAAAATATCTTTTAAGAAATCAGAGAGAAAAACACCTGCCAGGAGCAAAACTAAGGCTGACAATTATTTCTTAGTAAATATGAAGTAAGCCAGAAGGAAACAATATCTTTAAGTACTGAAAGAAAAGTTAAAATGTCAATCCAGAAATTTATGCCATCAAAATATTCTGTAACATTTGAGGCAAAATAAATGCATTTTCAGGAAAACAAATACTAAAGCAAATTGATAGCAACAGTGTCACATACACAAAAAGACAAAATCAAAAGGAAATTGGGAAGAAAAAATTCTAAAAGCAGAGGTATCTAAAAGGTAATAAGAAGCATCACAAAGAGTAAATATATCTGAGTAACTGTTAAGTAGACAAAAAAAATAATACTGTCTAATGTAATTTAAAACATATAGGTTAAAAATCATGAAAAAATTTAAACATCTGGAAGTACATTAATTCAATTCAAGTCTACTAAGGTCCCAGTATTGTTTTAGAAATGGTAAAAGTAGAGATGCTTGGGTGGCTCAGTCAGTTAAAGCATCTGCCTTCAGCTCAGGTCATGATCCCAGGGTCCTGGGACCAAGTCCTACATCAGGCTCCTTGCACAGCAGGGAGCCTGCTCCTTCTGCCGCCTGCCACTCCCCCTACTTGTGCATGTGTGCTCTCCTTCCAACAAATAAAGTAAAAAAATCTTCTAAAAAAAAGAAATAGTAAAAGTAATAATTTAAATAAGAATGTAGCAACTGAAGGATGTACATTGTAATTTCTCAGGTAACCATTAAAGAAGAGTATGGGTGTGCACATTTGTGTAGACACACACACACACACACACACAATGAAAGCTAAGTGAAGGGAAAATAGAAAAATAAAAATATTTGTTTAATCCATAAGAAGAAAACAAAAATACTAGAAAACATAAAGAGGAAAATATCAAGACCACTATAAATTGAGACATGTCAGTGTTTATATTAAGTTAAAATGTACTGAAGTAATAATATCAGGAATAAAAATAGGATATCTACATAGTTCTTACAGATATTGAAAATCATAATAAGATATCTTGAAAATCCTTATGGCAATATATTTGACAATTAAATAGTTAGATAAAAAAGCATTATAGGTGATGTGAATATTTTATTTCTATTAAAGAATTTGAAGCTGTATGTAAAAGCAGGTTGTCAAAGAAATCTCCAGTCCTTAATGGTCTCATTGTAATTTTTCCCAAACACTGAAGGAAGAAATTATACACAAATTCTATGGGAAAATAGAAAATGTGAGAAAACTTAACTCATTCTATGAGACCATTATCACGTTGGTAACAAAATTTTACAAGGACTTTTACAAGAAAGAAATACAAGCCAATCTTTATCTTAAACTTAGAGGAGGTCAAAGTGAATTATTATAAGCAAATCTCATACAAGAGTAATATTTTGCCTTGACTAAATACGTTTCGTTTCAGGTCACATGGTTGTTTTAACATTAGAATATTAAGTATTATATTTCACAATATTAACAGTTTTAAGGACAGAAACCATTCTAGTAGATGCAGAAAAAGCGTTTGACCAAAAAAAAAGCACATTAAAATAACTTTTCTCAGCAAACTAGGAAGAGCAGAGAACATCCTTAATCTGATAAAGAGGTTGTGCAAAACAACACAAAAAAATAAACAAAACCGTATAGAAATTTGCATGCTGGTTACACATGTGTGTTTCCTTTGTGAAAATTTCATACATTTGGCTTTGACTGATCATGTTGTTGTGAAAGATAAGGGCAATTTTACAGTGACAAAGCTGAACATACTTTCTATTCCTTCTTTAAAAATTTTGTATACCAGAGGGCACCTAAAGATAGGCTACTCCATAAGTACTGAGGTCCTAGGCAGCCTGCCATTGTGACAGCATATTTTATAAACAACCATAAATAACACTCCCGGCAGCATATCAGAGACAATTATCCCGCACCATCGGCCCCATTGTTTTGATTTAGTGGGGTCTTATAAACAAAAGCAATGCTTACTTGTCACACCTAACTGCAGGAGTCTAATATGTTTGATATTTTTCTCAGGGTTCATTATGTTTGCTTTTGTTTCTATTATTTTAATGCTTGTTTTGTGTTTTGAAGGTGTACACAGAAAGTCTTAGGAATTTTCTGCCTTTCATGAATGAAAAATATATTAAAAATGTATGGAAGGTACTAACTAGTGTTTATCATCTGATGGCTTTTTTGGAGGAGAGTGGAGTCTAGGAAGATATAAAAGCTTCAGATATGTTGTATATGTATATGTATTCATACACATTTACATACAGTCAGTTTCTCCATGATTTAACGTCTCTAAAATATTTTACATTTTAAATATCCAGTCCTACACCCAAATTTTGCTTGTAGTTTGTATCCCAATTAAGTTGCTTAAATTTCGTATCCCAATTCTGTGCTCATTTATCCTTGTTCAACTCCTTCTCTTCAGCCCCTAGTGTGTTGTAAGCGTTAAAGCAATTCAAGTTTCTGATGTCCCTCCTAGTTTGCCAAGTTCACTGCATACTCTGCTATGATGAGGGAATAAAAGAGAGTTTCAAAATCAAATGATAGAAGTAAAATAACGTTCTATACGGAGTTTAAACATATGTTGCCCTCGGACTACACTTTGGCTATTATAGATCTAAAGTCCCTAAACACAAGCCATGCCGTATTGGAGAAAATGGTTCAGTGCAAGTTCCTGAGCTATTCTGAATCTAAATGGTTGAAGGTTTAAACAAACAAACAAACTTGTCTTCTGGGGAGGATGAATTTTTGTTATTTATGATTAAAGTGACTCCTTTGTTCCTGCACATGTTATATTAAGTTTCTTATGTAGGTCCTATATGAATTATGCAATTAAATTTCAATATGTCAAAATAACTAGTAATTGCTTTTCTTATATGAGTGCACTAATGTGTGCAAGTGCTAATGTTCCTAAAATAGTCTTCAGATAGGAATTGTCTTTTCTGGTGGTCGTTTTCTTTCTGCTTCCCTTCCTTTTTCCCTCTCTCCCTCCCTTCCTCTTCTCCTTTATTCTGATAAGTCCTCTTGTGTGGATAGCTAATATGATACTTTAAATGAAGAACATGCTTGCAAATTTAGGTTAGAAAATCTTTGTTCATCAATCTATATTGTACTCAATTCAGTACACACTCCACATTAGGCCTTAAAATGGGTGCAAAGATAAATCAGATTCTCTGCCTCACGAAACTTATGATCTATAAGAGATGTACTAATCTGCAAGTTCAGTGTAAGGTAACGCATTCAATGGGCCATAAAACAGAATAAAGGCTGTTGAAACAGGAAAGGGTTTCTTCTGAAGAGGACATCAGAAAAGTTTCAAAGAATGTGTTATTGGAGCTGAGCCTTGAATAACTGGCAAGGTATGGAAAGGGATAACATAGTTTGAGGTACATAAGGAAATGTTAGCATAATATTGCATATAAAATCATTGAGTAAGAGCTATAAGTATACAAGCTATGAATGAAAGGTCACCATGAGGTACTAAATTTGTTGAAAATAAAACTTATTTAGGTTTGTAAAAATTGAATATTTTTATGGTTTCACAGGTGTATACATACATCAAAACTTACCAGATTCCACCTACTAAATACTCGCAGTTTATTTATGTCAATTATGCCTCTACACGCTGGATATTTTTAAGGCATAAAATATCCTTCCACCTCAAATTTCAATATTTAAAAAGAAGATAAGTTAAATGTGGGCTTATTCTGTTGTCCACAGAGCCTCAAAAGCAAAAACCTGATTTTTTCTATAAATGAAAAATTGACTATTTCCTAGCCTCAGGTACTGTGTTTCAGTTTGAACTGATAGATATAATACAATAATACAGGCTATTTTTAACTGTCAGTGTTTACTAATAAATGGTTTATTCCCTTACTGTCTTTTCTCTTGGCATTTGCTATACACACTTCAAATGGCATATTTCAATAACATAAGATTTTCCCAGAGGAATTTTCCTTGACTTGCAGAGAGTGGATGACATCAATGACTCTTCTTCTAGATGACTTCTATGTTAAATGCATTGTGATTTCTCTGTAAACAAAAAATCGAAGCATTTATTCATAGGATGGATGAATTTGAAGATTTTCAAGCTTCTACTTTATTGATGTTTTCCTTTCAGCGGTGACGTTTATATTCTAGGAGCTGGAAGGAAAAGATGCTGAGAAATGCTCGTTCTAGGCAAGCTGGAAATTGAGATATATCTCACCTCTATGATCAAGAGGTTTTTCCTCTCACTAACTTCAAGTCTGTAACACTCTTGTCTCCTTTGCCAGATCCCGAGTCCTGAATTAACCGGTTCGTCCAGTGATCAAAATTCCCTGGCACTTCACTATCCTACCTCATAGGGCTATTGTGAGAGGGAATGAATGTCATTTATGATGGTGATAGTTAGCTATATAACACCATTAGAAGCGTCTTTTCCTACATTGCTCATCCTTAAAAGCATCATGTGTGGTAATTAATAAGCCTGATTTATAGGTAAGGAAATTAAAGCACCCAGAGAACTTCGGTGTTTCCCAAGGTCGCAAAGCGCATAAAATGCAGAGATTGAGATTCAAAGAGTCTAGTCTTGTACTTGATCATATGTTATACTATCTTGCAATAAACCAGAAAAATATAAATCAATGTATTAATTAACTCAGTCTCCTATACATAATATAATGCTTTAATACCCAGATAAATCTAAAATTTTTCAGAAGTTTAATTAATAATGCTGTTAATTAGAACTTTTAAAAACTGGGGCATAACAATAGAGAAAATTGTTTTATTATGTTATACCTTTGGTTTTGGGACGTGCTTCTGTTGACAAATCTAAAACAGCCTACCCAGCCAATAATTGGCTTACCCAAAACTCTGATATACTTCTTGCATGCTATAATTGACTTCTCTTTATCACTCGTGTTGATTCATAACTTCCTTGGGAGCTTCCTGGAAGTAATCTGAAAGCAGCACCCATATATGCAGGGCAAGGAGAGGGTGCCCAGGTGGCTCAGCCAGTTAAGCGTCTGCCTTCAGCTCAGATCTACCTTCAGCTCAGGTCATGATCCTGGGGTCCTGGGATCAAGCCTCATCTAGGGCTTCCTGCTCAGGGGCTGCTCAGCAAGGAGTCTGCTTCTCCCTCTCCCTCTGCCCCTCCCTCTATTCCTGCTTGTGTGTGCATTAGCTCTCTCTCTCTCCCTCCCTCTCTCTCTCATAAATAAATTATACACACACACACACACACACACACGGTAAGGACAGAAGGAAAAGGAAGCAGATTTTCCAGATTGGTGGGTGGCATTTTCAATGAACAAGGGAAACTACTTATCAGGCTTGTCTTTGGTGGCTGCAAAATGAGTAGTTTTCTGCACTAGCCCACCAAATCTTAAAGGTTTGCATATAGAAGCCCTAACTGGATTTAGTCGCAAATGTTGTCTGATGTTCTCAACACCACATTGCTCTCTCAGTCCTTGAAAGTGGCCCCCTCTGTAGGAACCGTAGGCAACACGAGACATTCCAAGAACAGGAGTTGGGGTAAGAAGCCTCTATTGCCCAAGCCTAACTCGAGTGTCAGCTGATGGCCCAGTCTTCTTGATGACCTCCTCCAATAATATACAGCAAGTCCTGTCAGCAAATCCTGTCAGTCACGTGCCATCCCTTTGCAACCAGGCTGTACCACCTCACCACGGACCTGCTCATCGAAGATTCATTATCGTTTGCTGGACTATTCTAACTAAGACTGAGCTCCTTGCTTCCACACTTGTCTTCCACAGTCTCTTCACTATCCTGCAACTGGAATTGAAGTGTCCTGTCACTGCTTGCATCCCCTCCCCTGTAAAACTCCAAAGTCTTCACGATGTCCTCTAAGCATTGATCTGAACCACTTCTCCACTTCATTGTTTTCCTCTCTCATGCTGTTCCAGCCACGAGAATCTTTTGTTACTTTAATAACCCAGACATGTCCTTACCTCACAGTCTTTGCACTTATTATTTCCTCTGCCTAAAATATTCTTATTGCAACTATTCACATGACTCTTTCCTTCATGCCACTTAGGTCATCTAACTGTACATTTACAGTTGAGGGAAACAGATCAAGTAATATACCAAATGTCAAAAAGTATGTATTACATTTTGTGACACCGGCTAGAATAAAACTTAATGTTCCCAGACAAGTAAATAATCCACTATAACATCTTACATCATTATATGTTAATTGATATTTATTTCAAGTTCATTCTTAATTTGAATTTACATAGAACTTTATGTTTATTTTATAGTCTCATTTTTATGGTTGTTGCATGTCAGCTTAATTTTGATTCTACAAATAATAATATTTAATGATTGGAAGAACTCATAGAGATTAGGCCAGTTTATTCCAAGGTTTAAAATCCACTCTAAAACAACTCCTGTAAATACCATAGAGCTCATGAAAGCTGTCAATGGCAGGAAAATCACTGTTTCATGAAGCAGCTTATTCCTTTTGCTGGAAGCTCTGATGCAAAATTCTTCTTTATATTGAGGTGAAATCTAAATTCCTTCATTTTCCTTTTTGTTGTTGGTGTTGTTGAAGTGTAACTTTCTTCACTTTCAATTATGGCATTGTGTGTACCATGCAAATTTTGTTTAAAACCTAATTTTACTAATTTTTTTGCCGGGGGGAGAGAGAGTGTGTGGCAGAGGTAGAGAGAGAAGCAGGCTCCCCTCTGAGCAGGGAACCCACCACAGGGCCCAATCCCAGGACACTGGGATCATGACCTGAGCTGAAGGCAGACACTCAGCCAACTGAGCCATCCAGGCACCCCAAATTTTATTAATAATTTTAACTTACCTAAAGATCAACACTGCTGTTATGGCCAATTTCTGAATGACTATAAGAACAGTTTCAGATTTATTTATTAGTTCTACCTCTCGGATATTGCTAACACGTAATATCAAATTATATTATCAATTCTCCCATCTCTAAACTTTTGCCCTTCTGCAAATCTCCTAGAAGAGGAGATGCCATATGCATCAAAGACAAGTTGTCTAAGCTCAGGACATTCAGGAGCAATGCAACCAGCCTTCAGCAGACCTCAGATGCATGAGAGAACCCATTTGAAATCAGCTGAACCCATCCCAGATCAGTCTGTCCATAAATCTTTGTGATTGGGTGGTCAGTTTATTCTTTTATGCCACTGAGGTTTTGTGGTTATTTATTAAATAGCATTGTGTGGCAATATATAACTAATACAAAGAGCTAAAGAGTTTAATTGGTAAATAAATTTTCATGTGATATAGACTAAAATGTGATGTTGAAACTAGAATATATATATGTGTGTGTGTATATATATGAATTTTCTGCTCAAAATGATGGCTTTCTATATAAAATTTAAAAGGCAACCTTGTAGAATCCATTGGAATTTATGAATAGAACACACAGGTGACTTTCTGTGCAGGAATTATTTGAAAGCCTTTCATGCTTTAATTTATTCAATGGATATTTATTACCAAACTATAGAGATGCAAAGATGTCACCAACATGTGTGTGCCAAAGAAAGCCACGGGAAATAGACTTAATCATTTCTTCATCAAAGGAAGTTGTTACCAAATTTGTTTTGCATAAGCATCAAAATGGGTGCTTGCTAAAAGTTGGGAATGTAATAACCAATTTCAGACTCAAATTTTTGTGTGCAGTTTAGAAATTGCTATGGCAAAGTGACTCCAGATGATTCTAATATATTTGGTTTTCAGATTACACTTTGAGAAACACAGATTATAAAATGTACAAATAGACCTAAAATTTTAAAAAAGACCATTGATGGAGCTCTGAAGAAGAAAAGTAATATTTAAAATATAGAAAAAGTAGGCAAAAACAAAATTGAAGAGGACAGTCTTAACATTGTTATTCAAATGTCAACTTTCAGTGAGGCTTTCCCTGAGCACTTTATCAAAAATTTCAACCATCAAGTCTCTCTTAAACACTTTCTAGCCCCCATTCCTGCTTTATTAAAAAAAAATTTAATTCAGTTATCATAAATTTCTGATATAATAGATATTATTTAATTCTAATAGTATAATAAAAAAATATTTTTCTTGGGTTACTACTGTGTTCTATGAGAGCAGGTATTTTGTCTAATCATTGCATAATCCCTAGCACCCAGAACAGAATCTGACACAAATTAGACTCTCATTATTTAATTGTTGAATAGTTATGAGGCAGAAGGAAAAGCAGTGTTCTGTCTAGAAGATCTTTGTCTTTCCACAGCTAACAACAGTTGTCATCAAAGCAAACCTCCATATAGATGTAATGCTTCTCAAACAGAAGCTAAAGAATAAAGAGAGCAGAAATAACAAGATTAGCAGTACTTTCAGTTCTATACCTAGGTGGCTTTCTGCCTATTATACTGATGTAACTGGAGAGAAAATTCATGAACGTTTTAGGATATTTTAAACATAGATATTTTGGTAGGCTGAATTCCAAAATGGACCGACTTTCATGCCCTAATCCCAGGAATCTGACTATGATGAAATGTCATATTTGTAATATTTCCAATGTAACAAAAATTACTAATCATTTGACTTTGAGTAACTAAAAAGGGAGATTATCCAGAGGAGCATAGTCTAATTACATGAGATTTTCATTAAGTCCAAGAGTTTTTCTTTTTGGTTGCAGAATAAGAAGTCAGAGAAAAATGAAGCATGGTAAGGATTTGACACAGCACTGCTATTCTGAAGATTTGGAAATCCACATGAGAAGACATGACCCTAATGGTTGATAAAACAATAAGAACATGGAGGATTTTTTTTAATCACATTTTTTAAAGGCAACAAAAACTCTTGGAAACAATAAAGAATAAAGACTAAAAATCCATAAATCAAAGAAGTTGAGACCCTTTCCAAGGTAAGTTGACAATATTCAGCCACTTTTTACTGGAGACATTTTTAAGTTGTGGACAAATGTAGAGAATTTGGAAGGAAAATGGCAAAGAAGAAACACAACTTTTTAGTAGTTCAATAAAGGTGATAACCTGGAAATTGAGGGGACACAAGAGACGGGGAAAATAGAAAACAAATCTTCCAAAAAGCAGAGTGAAGTCACTGTGATACTTGTGAAACCAAGATGCGAGAGTAAGGGCACTTATTTTGAAAACGTCATCAGTAGGACATGTGCCCAATTATGAAGCCACAGGGACAAGGGAAGACTGTAGAGTTAGGGTAAATCCTTAACTGGACAGTGTTGAATCTTTTGTAATCTTTTGAGGTAAAAGATATTGACTTGGAAAGCTCTCAATCCAAATTTTTTCAGAGCCATATTTAGGAAAAAAAACAAACCAGGTGTATACAAAGTCTCATCAAAACTGCAACATCTTAATTTCTGATTCAGTTTAGATGGTTAGCTCTTCAGGTACTTGCCTTACAGAGAAAAAGTTAAACTTTATTAAGTTTAATATACTATCATCCAGAATCTCTAGAATTACGTCATTGCATACTGACTGGTATTAAAAAAGTTCTAAACAGGATATCAATAAAAGAAAATATGACCAACAATAAAAGAAAAGGGCCAAGATTCAATGCATATATTAGCATGAACACCAAACATTCATATATTAGAATTAACAAATACTTAAAAATTACTATGTTTAATGTTAAAGAACATAGTGGAAAAATAGATGAAAAGTTAATGAAATTCACCCAAGTGTTAGACTCTCCAAAAGAAAAAAAAGAATAAGTTGACACCACAAACAGAAAATAAAGTGTGATCTCTGAAATTATGAATAGTGGATAGTTTTGAATGGACACATTAACACAAAACATGAGTTACCTAGGAGAAAGTCCATAAAAAATACACAAAATGAAGTAGTGAGGAAAAGAAAAACAACATAGAATAGAACAGAGCATGAGATATTTTGGACACTCTTCAAAGGTCTATTATAATTATAATCAAAGTCTTGGAAGGCGAAGAGAGAAACAATGGAACAAAAGCAGTATTCAAAGGAATAATGGCTAAGAAATTTTTTAAATGATAAAAGACTCATAAGTGCAAGAAATCTAATTATACCTTAAGCAGTATATACAAAATGAAAGTGTAACTAGGCACTTCACAGTAGAGCTGCTGCAAAGAAAAGAATGAAAAAGTAAATGCTAAAAGCCAGCCTGAGGAAGAAAGATGCCTTGTCTTCAAAGAACAACCAACCATAAGAATGACAGCTGTCTTCTCACCACTAATGATGGGAGTCAGAAAGCAGTGGAATGACATCTTTGTATTTCCAAAGAAAAAGTACTGCCAACCTAGAATTCTATAACAAGTGAATATATTCTTATCCTTCAAAAATAAAAGTGAAATAAAGTTGTTTGCAGACAAAGACTGAGGGAAGCTGTCAATAATAGGGACATAGTTAAAAATAAAAGTCTAAATTAAAGCCAGATCTTCCTTCAGGCAGGAAAAGATTGATCTAAAATGTGAACATAGAAATATAGAATATAATTAAAATACACCACAAAAAGATAAATAAATGAGTGAATATAAATAATTGCTTAATGTACAAAACAATTATAGAAAGTCCTGTGAAGTTTAAATTATATGTAAAATAAAACATCACAACAATAATACAAAATGGAAGTGATTTTAAAGATTCTAAGTTACTAGCAAAATAGGGAAAGTAGAAAAATAATAACTTTATTAGACTATAATTAGGCATCCATAATTTAATATTTATAAAATCCTATATAAATATTAATGTACAAATCACAAGTTATTCAAAAAAAATAAAATAAAATAATAAAAAAATTTTAAAATCTTAAAAGAAAAAAGTTTTCTGCTCTTTAAAAGGCATCATTAAGAAAATGCAAAGGCTAAAGTCGGACTGGGAAAAAACTAGCAATCCATTTAAAAGACAAATAATATATATCCAGAATATCTAAAAAGCTCTTAAAACTTAATAACAAGAAGATGAACAATCCAAAGAAGGGGGTGAAAAATTTGAACAAAAGCAGTTCATAAAATGAAATATATACATGCCAATAAATACATAAAAAGATATTTGACATAATTAGTTATCAGGAACATGTCAACTTAAACCAAACTGAGATTCTACTCTACTCAACTATGGTTAAATTGAAAATAAATTTAAAAATCTAAATGTGCCAATTGTCAGTGGTGACATGAAACAACAGAATCTCTTATAAAATGCTGGTGGAAATACAAAATTTTAACCTCTTTGGGTAAATCATTGGTAGTCATTTTTGAAGTTAAATAAAAATCATTATTCTACCCTCAGGTGTTTCTCCAAAAGAAATGCTAAGGTTTTCATACACAAAGACGTGTGTGAAAAAGTTCATATTAACTCTACTTAATTAATAATCATCAAAACCTGAAGGTGAATGGATAAACAAATTGTGGTATATCCATACAATAGGATTCTACTCTGAGTTAAAAAATAATAAACTAGTAATTTTCATAACAATATGAAAATATGTCAACAATCATTATGCTGTGTAAAAGAAGCCAGGCATAAAATAAATCAGGTTACAAGGTTCTATTTATCTGAAAATCAACAACAACAAAAAACAAATTTACTAGTAACATGAAGTAGATTATTATTTCCTGGTACCAGAGGTGTGAGAAGTTGATCGCAAAAGAAGCATGATGGTATTTGGGTTGAAGAAAGTGTTTTATATCTTGATTTTGGCGATAGTCATGAGTATGTATATTTGTTAGAACTCATGAGACTTACGGAAAATGGATGCATTCTAAAATATAAATTATATCTCAATAGACTTTTTTTAAAAAAGCATGTGTCAAATAGGAAACAAGCTGTTAGCTATAATCTTTGTCATATCAATTATTTAATAAATGGAATGGATTTAATAGTATAAATAAATGGTTAAAAATTTATTTGTATATTACTTATGATTTTTTAAAGGATTTCTTTTTTTCTTTCTTTTAAAGATTTTATTTATTCATTCATGAGAGAGAGAGAGTCAGAGGGAGAAGCAGGTTCCCTGCGGAGCAGGGAGCCCAATGCGGGGCTCGATCCCAGGACCCTGGGATCATGACCTGAGCTGAAGTCAGATGCTTAATCAGCTGAGCCACCCAGGTATCCTGTATATTGCTTATTAAACACAGACTTCAAATATAAGAAGACAGAATATTGACAGTAAAACGCTGTAAAACAACCTCAACAAATTTCAAATAATTTAAATCATACAGACCTAAAGGCATTTTACAAAAGAGTATATACATAAGGTCTGGCTGAACATGTGACTCCTCAGTCATCCACTGTATTTGTTTTTATTGCCACTATAAAATATTGCCACAAATTTAGTGGCTTTCAATAACACAAATGTATTATCTTACAATTCTGTAGGTTAGTCCATCACGGTCTCAGTCAAGGTGCTGGCAGTACAGCGTCCCCTTCTGGAGGATATACAGAATCATTTCCTTACCCATTTCAACTTCTCAAACTGTCCCCATTTGTTGGCTCTTGGACCCCTTTATTCATCTTCAAAGCCAGCAAGTTCACTTCCCTCTTTAAGTGTTCTTCTGTAATCACATTTCCCTTCCACTCGGAACTCAGCCAGGAAAAGCTCTCAGATTTTAGGGATTCTTGTGATTAGGTTGAGCACACCTGAATAATCCAGGATAATCTCCCATAGTAAGATCCTTAATTTAATCATACCTGTAAAATTCTTTTTGCTGTGTAAGGTAACATATCCATAGGTTTCAAGGATTAGGATGCAGACATCTTTAGGGGGCATTATTCTGTCTAACACATCCAATAAATCCAATACGAGGTCTATATCTAACAAAAAGCATACATGTGTTAACCAAAAGGTAAGTACTGGAGTCTTCAGTACTACACTATGTATAATAACAACAAACTACCCAAATGCTTATCAGAAAATAATGGATCAAAAAATGTATTATATTCAATGGAATATAATATGGAATAGAATGCTATGCCAGAATAGAACAATGACAAAAAACATCCATAACTATGTGTAAACAAATGGGTGAGTAAGAGAGATATAATGTTGAGCCAAAGAAGTCAGACACAAAAGAGTGTCTATGCATCTTTTATTTAAAGTACAAAAACAGATAAATCTAATTTATGCTGTGAATGGTCAGGATAGTAGTTATCTAAGAAGTGATACAGTATAAATGAGGTCTGTTAATAGTATTATTTCTTGGTATGGATGTGTATTGAACAGGTCTGTTCGATTTGTGAAGTTTCAGAGAGTTCACTTATT
>NC_048219.1:73015110-73042423 GCF_002007445.2 Ailuropoda melanoleuca | reverse complement strand
GAAAGCTTTACTGGCATTACCCTAGTTACCTGTATGCTTCCATCCACTATATAAGGCAGTTCTCTCTGGAGAAGAAAGTTCACAACTCAAAGAATTTTAGATAACCCTTTACTTAAATATTTGAAACAATCTGAACAAGAGTGGTTTTCTGTGGCATGTGACTTACTGAAGATGGCAGTCCATTGTCTCTAATTTTAGAGATAGTTCCATTGGAGTTTGGGCTGCATGAAAAGAAGAACCCTCCTTGTGAAAAAGATTAAAAATTGTAGAAACTGGAGTTGGTAATCAATTGCCTGAAACAAGTTCCAATTAGAACACTTATAGCAATAGATAACAATTCAAATAAATATTTCTATAAATAGGGTATAATATTCTGTGAATGTTCTGTACTCTATATAGCAGAGTCCTCAAATTATTTCAAATCCAAAGTGTTCAACTTCTTAAATACAGAGTGTAGTGCAAACTTTGCACACTTTAATATAGCTAAATGATTCATAGATGAATATAGTCAAAATGTTCTGATGTCCAATAAACATTAAAAGTTTTTTAGATTAGAGAATTGGTCAAATTGGAACAAGAAGGTGTAGACATGGGATGCCTCCATTAAATGTCTGCTTTCGGCTGGGATCAAGATCTCAGGGTCCTGGGATAGAGCCCTACATTGGCTGCTCAGCGGGGAGCCTGCTTCTACTTTTCCCTCTGCCTCTTCCCCTGCTGTGCTCTGTCTTTCTCTCTCAAATAAATAAATAAAATCTTAAAAAAAAAAAAAAAGAATAGACATTACTGGTAGGAAACTGCTCCACTCCAGGGGTAGCAACTCTGGGAACCATTGGCAGTATAGGATACAGGTTCACAATGCTTGAGCAGTCAACATTTAACTACCGTTGTAGTCAACCTAAACAAGAAGTCAGCCATGGAAAAAGCTGAAGTTGTAGATTCTGGAAAAACCACATGAATAATATAGCTTGATCTTATGATCTGAAAAAAAGTGAAAGGTAATGTTTCAAACTAAATATCCTACTATAGAATGCATAATCTCATAGAGAACGAAGAATTATTAATATGTAGAGTGGTCATAAAATACATCAGGAAGAAAATGGCTTATTTAGCTCTATGTTAAGATACTATTTAGACTCCCAATGGTATTTGAAGAAGTGCAATATGTCTGAAAGTTACAATGTCCAGATGTGACCTTCACAAATTTAATTTCTTCTTCCGAGGAACTGTCTTAAATTTTTCACTGCCCTACGTGTCAGCACCACCTGCCTGTACATTGTTAGCCCCCAGAAGGATCATTTTACTATCACTTCAGAAACATAGAGTCTTTTTCATTGAAAGGGAACATACTTTTTCCCCAAAGGGAAAATGGCAGTCATATCTCATCATTTATCTGAATAGTAGGAAAAGATTAACCAATTCTAACACTGGGCTGAGGAATCATGAGCATCAATTTAATATAAATAAAGAAAAATACTCCATAGAAAAAAATTAAAAAAAAAAACATATATGAAGACCATAGGTTCCAAAGCCTAGTATAGTCAAATTAATAGAAACACCTTATAAATGGGAAAAAAATGGCAGAACTGAGGAAGGATATAATGCTCAAGTTACAATTTACGTGGAGCAGAAGCATAATCCTTGAACTGATAAGCTTAATTAGGACTTGATTATAATACATATATGTGTGTGTGTGTATATATATGTGTGTGTGTATATATATATAGTCTAAATTGAACTGAAGCGGAATGATCATATCTAGTTATTAGAATGCCATTATTATTGAACTTGAAATAGTTATTTTATTACTTCTATGTCGTTTATGGAAATGAATAAGCTCGATGATTTTGTATGTCTTCATACAACTCATAAGGAGAACCGAGGGGAGGAATGACCACAGAAAATGAAGCTGAGAGAAATTTTTTTCCACAGAACTATTTCTTTTTAATTTGAGAAAAAAATGAGGTCAGGAAGTGTCTTCTTTTGAAGAGATAATTTATATAAGGATTAAAAAGGGTAATCAATAAAAATGTTGGATGGAGAGTGGGGGACCTCAGTCCCTGAGGCCTCAACCCAGCCCCTCCAAAGATGTTGCCAGATGATTTTGGTCTTGCCACAAGAAAGAATTCAAGGACAGACAAAACACAGTGGATGAACAGTACGAGCAGGAAAGTTTATTAAAATAAAAGTACACTCTCTGGGTGTGAGAGTGGGTGAGCTCCAGGGAGAGCTGCACCTGAGGGGTTCAGGCTGCTATCTTTGATTGACAGCTGTTAACAAAGGGGTGTAATATTCATTTCTTGAGGCAGGCAGGGATTCCTTGGAAGCAGGGTGGTTTCTTCCAGGAACGGGGTTATGTGCTTTTTCTTCCTTATTTGATCAGGGGTTTCCTGTCATGGTGATGTAGTTTGGAATATAGGTGAGGTTCAGTGGGGTGGAGTCCGGAGCCAATGACCAAAAAAGAATTCTTGAGGTGTCTTTGGTGCAAAATGGTGGTTTATTAAAGCAGTGGGACAGGCAGAAAGAGCTGCTGCCCCAGGTTGTGAGGGGTGGCTGATTATATACTATGGGGTTGGGGGAGGCAAGGAAAAAGGAAGGTTTCAAAAGAACTTTCATATGCTAAAGAGGACCTACAAGCTACCAGGGTCCTTGCCATAGTCAAGTTAAGGTTGTTTTCCCCTCTAGTAAGACATTAACAGTAAGATAGTTGGGAACTTCCAGGAGGAATGTTACATTCCTCCTATCACACGTCCTTATCAATGGGCTATAGGTTTAAAAGAAATTCAATTTTTATTTACATTTCCTTCTGCCTCAGGCTCCCTCAATTTTATTGAGGGGAAGGTGAAGTTAGGGCTTCAGGAAACTGAATTATGGGTCTCTAGAAGTTAAGCTATTGATAAGAAAACTTCTTCCTTGTAAACCACTAGGACATTTATAAGCTTTGTCCTCCACTTTCCTTCTGTTCCCTCATCAATGGCACCCATAGGGAGGAGATTTTAGTAAGATAATGTCGTATAATGTGAACTTGGCCTGCCAGTTTTGTCAGCCATATTGGGCCTATCTGGTTCGATCCAGTTTCTTCTGGTTTTGTTTTGGTCTGTTGCCAGGACAGGCCCCTGCCTTCCTCATAGCGGGCCATGATTTTCTGGCCTCCACGCACCTTGTTAAAACCTAACTGTTACAACTCTAACAAAAATGTTTTTTTCTTACAGATATTTATATTTTTCTGTATCAGATGAAGAAGATTCACGCTTCATAGCTAAATATCTATATATAGATATATTTCTGTTAATTACCAGGGGAAGTTTAAGTGTCAATATCTCAAATGGTAAAGCAACAATTACAGTTAGAAGCTATCATTATCAGCTACCTCAATGTAAATTAAAAAAGCAGATAAATCCAACGCAAAACATATGGACCAGGTTGCATTCATGGACCATGGAACATGGAGAATTCAAATTTTAATAAGATGTTGAACAAGTTACCCTCCCTGCAATCCAGGAGGAAATAAGAAAATTTTGAGAAATGTTCTAAATTAATATGTGAGATGAGAGTAGAGGCTTTATCCTCAGGCAGGAAACAGGCTGCAGAAGGTAAGATAAGAAAGAAATTTGTGGAGTTTGCTTTGCTTCTCCCCAGCCATTGCTCTGGAAGAATGAGTTACATCCCATATTAGCAGTAACTCAACTCTCCAGTGCTAGTGTACTCCAGAGTAAAATCAGGGCTGTAGGAAAGCCCTGTAAAAGTGAAAAGCTGAGAAAAACAATGGGGCTAGCTAGATGAAGATATGTGATTCTCTTCTCTCTCCAAACCCTCAAAGCCTTGTGAATTACAACCCATGGAGTGTTTCAGCTTCAACTGTGTATCCTTGGAAAACAAAGATCTGATTTAAGGAGTTATTTTCCAAGATTTGAAATGATAAACTATTCTGCTGCTGGGGGTGGTGGGGTTCAAGGGTTCATATATAGTTTCCTACATCTTGAGTTTATCAAGCTGAACTAGACTGCAGTCTGACCTACCCCCAATACTCAAAAATCTCATCAAGAGAATCCATGCTTTGCCTTAAACTTCTTATAAAGCTGTAAGGCTGGTGAGGACAACACATTATGTTTCTTAGAAGGTCTATTGTTTAAGAGAAACGATTTGTAGGACATATCCTTGAGATCCTTAGAGGGACATTTTTCTAACAGAATAGTTCCCTGAGGAGCCATCTTATGCCTTTCTGACATTTTATATAGTCCCATTCTGCACTTCACCTTTGCTCTAAAGCCTTTTCTTAATTTGAAAACATGGGAAGGCCTGGAAATGTGAAACTTACTTTTTTTTTTTTTGAACTCAGTAAGTACTGTGCTTTTCTATTTCTTATAAATTTTACTTTAAAATGGAATAATTAATTTTTAGTTCATCTCTATTTCTTTATCATAGCCAGTGAAAAATTTCATACATTTTATCATAGCCAGTGAAAAATTTCATACATTTTATCATAGCCAGTGAAAAATTTCAAGTGGTGCTTTAAAAATTCTGCCTTGAAATCTCCTTAGCTGAATCACCCAGATCATTAGTCACATTTTCTATTTTTTCAGGTGACCATAGGTGATAGGGTTTTTTTTTTTTCTCTGATTCCTACTGACTACCTCATTAAACTCCTACCTCCTCCAGCTTCTAATAGCATGTTCTTCACATTCTTTTAAACCTCTACCAATCTCTTCTTTACCAACACCAGGCTTCTGCTAAATGACTTCCTGAGTCCTTTTCACTTTAACTGGCACTCTCAAAATATTGTTCCTTTCACCCAACCACCTGGTCTTTAAGACACTCCCACGTCTTTTAAATTTTTGCTACAAAAGAACACACTTCAGATACCAAGAAAACCACCCTCTAACTTAGAGGCATTAAAAACATCGTTGCTCATAAATATGCAATTTTGGCAGGGCTTAGCAAAAAAAATATTTCATTTCCACTCAACTCAGCACAAGATGACAAATTAAAATATATGGGTATAATTGTAGATCATTGTGCAAAATGTTCCCCTTGCATATCTATCAGTTTTGCTTCATGGATTGTAAAGCTCCTTTGTTATATGTATGACCATTTAGGATTGTTACATCTTCTAGATTCACTGAGCCCCTTTATGATTAGGATATGACTTCCTTTATCTCTGATAAATGTCTCTTCTCTGAAATCTGCTTTTATATTAACATATCCACTCCAATTTTACCTTTGAACTATATATGTCTTTATATTTAAGTCTTCCTTTTTTTATTCAGTCCAATAATATGGGCTTGGACTGGTCACATTTAATGTGATTACTGACATGGATCTATCATCTGCTGTCATCTGTTCTTTGCTCCATTTTCCTTTTTTTCTGCCTTCTTTGGAATTAATTCAATATTTTTATGATTCGATTTAGTTTTTTTTTTCTTGGCATATTAGTTATAATCCTTCATTTTGTAATCGTAGTGGTTTCTCTAGAGATTATAGCATTCATCATTGAGCTAACAGGTCAGTTCTAAGTGATATGATACTATTTCAAGATAGTGTAAATACTGAAACTTGCAAGCGTATACTCTGATTTCTCACCTCCTGTTCTTTATGCTTTTTGGGGGAGGTTATAAACTTTACATATACATATGCTCTAAATTCCACACTGAATATTTGTTATTTTTATGTAAATATTATTTTTTTAAATAATATATTACCTTAAATAGATTTAAGTAATAAAAATATGTCTTGTTATTATATATTTACCAAAGTAGATAGTATTTTTGATGATCTGCTTTCTTTTATGTAAAACCATATTTGCATCTGGTGACATTTTCCTTTCTTCCTGCTGGATTCCCTATACATTTCTGTTTTGTGTTTTTTTTTTTTCTATACATTTCTTATAACATGAGTCTTCAGAGAATGAATCTTTTGCTTTTTGTATGCTATCAAACACCATCTTAAAATTATTTATTTTTGAAATATATTTTCACTGGGAATGGTTTTAGGCTGGGAAATTTTTCTTTCAGATGTTTAAAGTTGTTACTCCACTGTCTTCTCATTGGCATCATTTTTGATGAGAAATCTGTTGTCATTTTTGTCTTTATTCCCTTGTATGTAATGCATCTTTTGCTCTGGCTGCTTTTAATATTTTCTACTTATCACTGGATTCCAATGATATGCTGGTGTTTTCCTCATGCTTCCTGTGTTTTGGGATTCTTGTGGTTCTTGGATTTGTGTTTGTCATTTTCATCAGTTCTGGAAATTTTTTTTCCTGTTATATTTGCAATTATCCCCCTCTGCAGGTAGGAGACTTCAATTACATGCGTTTTAAGCCACTTGGAGTTGTCCACCACTCACTGATGCTCTTTAATTTTTTATTCATTTTTAAGCTTCTATTTATCATTTTGGATAAACTCTACTGGAGTTTAAATGCACTATTCTTTTATCCTGTAATGTCTCAGCTGCTATTAAGCCCATCAAGTTCGCGTTTCATGTCAGATTATGTTGTTTCATAACCAGAAATTTGATTTTAATGTTTTTTATATCTTTCTTGTCCTTCACTTACCATATTCTATCTTTTCTCTAACTTTTTGAACATACAGTTATAGTAAGTGTTTTAAAGTGTTCACTCGTTCTATTATCTGTATTACTTCTGAGTCAGTTTCTCTTAATGACTTTTATCACCATTCTGGCTTGATTTTTAGCACTTCTTTGGACAAAAAAAGTTTTTTATTGGATGCCAAACATTGCAGATTTTACCTTGTTGAGTGATGGATATTTTTGTATTCATATAAATATTCTTGAGCAGTAATTCAATATTACTATAAATGCTATTGAATACAGTTAGTTTGATCCTTTGGGGTCCTGCTTTAAAAAATAAATGTAAGTAAAGTAGACTAATTATTCTCCAGTACCGATGTAAAGCCCTTATGAGTACTCTGCTCTTGACCCCATGAATTATGCAATTTTCCAACCTGCCTGATAGAAATAGGCATGATGCCCAGTCCCATGTGAGTGCTGAGCTCTGTTCCCTCTAATCCTCTCATTTGGTTCTTTCACTGGATTTGGGCAGTTTCCTTATACATATGCACAGATCAGTACTCTGATGAATGCTCAGAGGGCATTGTCCACAGATCTCTGCAGTTCTCTATGCAGGTCCCTTGTCCTCGGCACTCTGCCCTCCTCCCTGACACAGCTGCCTGCCTTTCCTCAGACTCTCCATGTCTTCAACTCTGAACGTTTGCTGGGTTTTGCCTGGGTTCCTTTTCCCTGTCCATTTCCTGGAAGTTCTCTTCAGGCAGGAAACTGAGGCAATAACAGATCTCAGATTTTTGTCTCTTGTTTCTCAGGAATTATTGTCCTTTGTTGTCTGATGTTCAGTGTTTTGCAAACCATCATTTGTATATATCATCTGCTTTGCTCTTGTTGTTTCAGGTGGGAGAACAACTTGGCCCCTTTTACTCCCTTTTGGTTGATTTACCACATTTCTTCTCTTTCAGAATTAACTCAAGATAAAACAGAAAAGCAAAGAACTTTTCTCAAACCTATAAACCTTGTGTATTTAAGTAACTGCTGTATCTCTGTTTCCCTCAAATTCTTGGATGCTTTAGTCATATTTATTTATTTATTTATTTATTTATTTGACAGAGAGAGAGACATCAGGCGGAGGGGCACACTCCCTGCTGAGCAGGGAGCCCCACGTAGGGCTTGATCCCAGGACCCTGAGATCAGGACCTGAGCCGAAGGCAGATGCTTAACCAACTGAGTCACTCAGGTGCCCCTCTTTAGTCATTTTCACTTCTTTTTCACTTTCTTCACATCCATGGCCATCACCCCACTGACTTCATTATTTCCAAGGTCATCAAAGATACCCTTATTGCTAAATATAATTGACATTAATCTGCCCTTACCTTGCTTGAGCTCTTGCAATAACTGAAACAATTGACCATTCTTTAAAAGATCATTTCCCTTGATACTCTTTCTACTTCCCTGAACATTCCATTTCTTTTGTGAATCTTCATGAACTTACCTGTCTTTTCTTTAATTGTAGTCTTCAGGGTTCTTCACTAGTTCTTCATTTTCCCTCACATTTTACGGTGTACACTTGCATTTCATCCACTTACCCTAAAATGATGATTATCAAATTTATGTTGATATGCCACCCTTGTTTCTCATTTGTTGCTTCTGATATAATGACTACAAACCTCAGAAATAGCAATTACTCTTACCTTTTTTTTTTATCATTTTTTATTATATTATGTTAGTCACCATACTGTACATCCCCGGTTTCTGATGTAAAGTTCGATGATTCATTAGTTGCGTATAACTTACCTTTTTCTTTTTCTACTCATTTATAGTTTATAACCAAGTCTGAAAACCTGGCTTCTAAATTTCTGTCAAATTCATCCATGTGAATTCCACATAGCTTCTAAAATCTATCATTATTTCTTTAATTGCTTAATATAAATCTTTGTAATTAATATCCTTGCCTCCAGTTTTATATTTCTTTAACTTATTCTCTACATTGTAGCCAGAGTTATCTTTCTATAACAGCTGTTTGATCATTTCACTACCCTCCTTAAAGCCATTCAGTGTGTCCCTATTGCTTTTACATAAATACCCAATCACTATATCTGGCTTAAAAAAACTTTGCACAGTATGAACATTCCTCATGTTTTCATCATATCTCATCAGTGACCTCTCTTTTCAATCTATATTCACCAAATTTAGTGACTTCAAAGACATGTTTTATCTTGTTTTCATTCCTATGCACTTATATTTGATATGCCTGAAGTACTTCTCACTGTCTCATCCTGTCATCTTTTATCTTGCAAATACCCATTCATTTCTCATGTTGCAGACTCCTCCTTGAGGCAAATCTCACTGATGCTCAAAACCCGATTAAATGGCTTTCTATGTATTTATGTAATATACTTGGCTTCACTTATCGTATTATGTATCATTTGACTAATTGCTTTTTCTTCCCTGTTTTGCTTCAGTAAAGGTAGACACTGTGCTTATTTTATTTGCTGTTGTAAATACAGCACATGATACAGTACCTACCACATAGACATCACTTGATAAATATTTTTATTTACCAAAAAATATTTAGCATCTGCTTATGTCAAAAATTGTTCTAAGCACTTATGTTACTTTGCTGACAAAAATCACTGCCTAAGGGGCATCTGGCTGGCTCAGTCGTTAGAACATGCCAGTGACTCTTGATCTCAGGGGTGTGAGTTCTCGCCCGACATTGGGCGTGGAGCTTACTCAAAAAAAAAAAAAAAATCACTGCCTTTATGGAATTCACATTCTAACTGGATACACAGACAATGAAAAAGAAGCATAATAAATAGATATTGTTATATAATGTTGTAACATTATAAACATTACAATAGAAAAATCAAACAAACCAATATTTAGAGCATGGAAAGATCAGGGAAAGAGAATGGGTGAGGGAGGGAGGAATTCCACATAGTCCTCATTAAAGGTGACAATCAGCAAAAATCTGAAGGAGTGGAGGCATTTATCTGTGTATATATCTAGGGGAAAGGTGTTCCAGGGAGAAAATATTGGTAGAAAATAAACACTTAAAATAAGAGTGTGACTGTTGTGCTTGAAAAATAGCAAGGACTCATAGTGTTTAGAGGAGAGATAGCAAGAAAAGAAATCAGAAAGGTAACAAAAATCATATAATTTCAGGACTTTAACTTTTACTCTGAGTGAAATGGGAAACCACTGGAAAATTCTCAACTGAGAAGCTGTATAATCTTACCTATGTGTTTAAAGAACTACTCTGACATTTGTGTTGAAAATGAACTTCATAGGTATAAAAGTAAATATATGTTTCCATCTTAAAAGGTATATTAACTTTCTATTGCTCTGGTAACAAATTAATACAAGCAGTGTCTTAAAACAACACAAATGTATTCTGTTACAGTTCTAGAAGTTAAAAATTCTTAATCAGTTTTATTGGGCTAAACTCAATGCGTTACAAGGGCTGTGTTCCTTCTGGAGGCTCTAGGGGAGAATCTATTTTTTGCCTTTTCTAGCTTCTACAGGCTGCCCATATTCCTTGACCTGTGGTCCCCTTTCAAGCAATGGCATCAGTCTGACCTCTGCTTCCATTATTACATCCTCAGTGACCCTGATCTTCCTGTTCTGCTTTGTACATTGGATCTAACCATGTAATCCAGGATAATCTCTCCATCTCAAGGTTCTTAATTTAATGACATATTCAAAGTCTCTTTTGCCATGCATGTAACAAAAGAACAGATTTGGGGTATTAGGAAGTTGACATCTTTTAGGAGGGGTATTATTTTGCCTACCACAGAAGGCTAGCCTAGTAAGCTAGGAAAGAGTTTGTGGATCGGACCAGAGCTGTAGAAAGATGCAATAGAAGATGGATACCCAGGTGTAGAAACAGATATACTTTTTTTTTAAAGGTTTTGTTTATTTATTCGACAGAGATAGAGACAGCCAGCGAGAGAGGGAACATGAGAGAGGGGGAGTGGGAGAGGAAGAAGCAGGCTCATAGCAGAGGAGCCTGATGTGGGGCTCGATCCCAGAACGCCGGGATCACGCCCTGAGCCGAAGGCAGACGCTTAACCTCTGTGCCACCCAGGTGCCCCGAAACAGATGTACTTTTTATTTAAATACAGCAAACATTTGGTAAAGTACAGGAATCTTAAGTATATATTCGATGAATGTTAATATATATAAACATCTACTTAACACCTCTTAGATTGTGTTATAAAACATTTCCGGAATTCCCTTTCATTTCTTCCCCTCAGAACAAACACACAAACGCTCCACTACTTTGTCATCTATTAACATAGATTTTTCTTATTTCTTATCATCTTATTTTTCTTATTTTGAAACCATACATAGTTTCTTTTCTTGTGTCATTTTTAAGTTTAAAATTATATCTTGGAGATTCATCCATGTCATCACTCAATAGTATTACACTGCATAAATATATGACAATTTATCCCTTATTAATGATATTCAGATTAGGGCTTTTATGACTGAGTATGGTATGAACATTCCTGCATGGGTCTTGTGGTGAATATGAACTGAAATCCCTTCCCACACCATAAAAATCAATTCCACATGGGTTATAGACATAAAAAGAGTCAATATTCTACAAGTAAACTAGAGAGAATAATTACCCCCCTACAGAAAGGTTTCTAAACAAGAAAACAAAAATAATAACCATGAACAAAAAGCTGGATAAATTGGTTATATTTCAGAATTAAAGGCAACAGGATTTCATGACAAAGAGAACATGGATGGTAAATGAGACAGAATCAAGTTTGCTTCTAGGTTCAGCCTTAGTAACTGGAAAGGTAAAAAGAATTCAAACGGACAATTTTGAGCTAAGTTTTGGAGATGGGCAGCCATTTCATTTTGGACATATTGAATTAGGTATGTCTATTAGATACTCAAGTGGAGATATCAGAAAACTTGCTGTATGACTATGGAGTTTATAAGAGATATCTCAATGAAAGATCTAACTTTGGACATGAGAATGTGTAGAATCACCATAATGGTATGTGGAGATAGAGAATAGAAAAAAATGAAGGAACTTAAAGATATTCCAATGCTAAGAGGCCTAAGGGGGAGGGAGGAGGAGAAATCGAAAAAGATCAGTAAAATAAAACAAACTAGTCCTCCAAGGTAAGAGAAGAAATTTAACATTATCTCTAAGGAGTGATAAAATGTTGCTTTGTGCTAATAAATAAGATAAAGTCTGACAGTGTGGGGACTGTGGTTATGTTTATAAAAACTGTTCAGGGGCGCCTGGGTAGCTCAGTTGGTTGAGTGTCCAACTTGGTTTCGACTCAGGTCATGATCTCAGGGTCATGAGATTGGGCCCCATGTTGGGCTCTGTACTGAGCATTGAGCCTGTTTAAGATTCTCTCTCTCCCTCTCCCTCTGCCCACACCGTGCTCGCTTTCGTTCTCCCTCGCTCTCTCACTATCAAATAAATAAAACCTAAAAACATAAAAATAAAAACAGTTTCAGTGGAGGGATAGCAGCAAAATCCTGTTTGGGAATACTGATTGGAAAATGAGACTAAAAGAATTAAAGACAGTGAATATAATCAGTGGCAGTAAAGAAATGGGGTGTTCTTTGGTGGAAAAAGCATGCTCAGAGCTTTTTCTATAGTGAAAAGATGATAGGGCTTTGGATAACGAAGTACTAGTATGGTGGAGAAATGTTAGTAAGGTTTGTAAAGTGAATGCATTGTAAAGATAGGAGATGGTTATCAGAGATGAGATGTAGATTATGGAAAGATTGGAATTTTTGGTAAAGAAAAGATCTAGTTTTATGAGCATGAAGTATAAGACTGATGTAAAGTGCTGGGTCTTTGGAGGAGGGGAGTTCAAGAGACAAGAATGTAGGATATGGAAGATTCATCTATGATGTGTATTTGGAAAGTACCCAGCACTTCTATGAGAGTAGTATTGGAGAGAGTGACAATGAGGCAGGACCTAAAATTCACTGAATAATAAGGACAAATGATCCAACTTAGGAAGAATGGTGAGGGCTGGTTACTTATATCATCTAATGATGTGAGATTCAAAATTGGATAATTTAGAAATAAAGAACAATATTCAGAAGGCAAAAATGAGCTAACAGGACACTTACAGCACCTGAGGCTCACTGGAACAAGTGGTATCGGAGGAAACAGCCACAACTTTGGAGGACTGCCGGGACACAATACCCTCATAAGAGATACAGATAAGGAAGGCCAGGTTTTTATTAGATCAGCAAATTAAGGGAAAATTCACAGAAGAAGTTAATAATATAGCATGGAGAGCAAGATTCAAGTTGGAGTGTGGGGTAAATAGAAGGGAAAGAATCAGGGATGTACAGGGCTTCAATGGGATTGGATGGGAGTGTGAGAAGTAAAAGATGACCTGGGATTCGGGGGCCTGCTATATTCATTGTTAAAAGCAAGGAATAAGATCAAGATGATATTAGTCCTGATGGATTCAAAAAAAATATCAGTGAAGATACTGAGTGACGATACTTAGCTTGGGAATTGATGGCAGCAGTAGAAAGACCAAGCCTCATGCACACAGTCATGTTTACTCCACTCTCACCTGTACTCTTCAGCCCTCATCACGGGAGAAGATGAATGACTTAGTTGTTAAGAAAATTTATCTTTGAAAGAGGAAAACCTACACAATATTTCAAATCTGATAGAATTTAATTTCATACAGGGGAAGTTAGATATTCTAAAGATCAGTGGCTTTTAGGCTATTGTAGCATATGGCTGTTATTATCTCCCATTTAATGTGAGAAGAGGTTTGTACCAGTGTATCCTTGGAAACCTCTGTGAGTAGGCATTTCAGGGAGGGCAGTCAGCTTAACAAGCCACAGCCTTACACAGAAACTTCTTAGAGAAAACATTTCTAGTCGAGAAAGGTCAGCTCTGTTTCCTAGGTGGCACATTCTTCTTAATTCATCTTGGGGAATATAATCTCTCCTTCTCCGAATCAATAATACAACTCTCTGGGGGTGGAGAAGCAATGCTATAACATCTTAAGACCAACCAGGGAATGTACCCAATGAAGAAGTGCTGGATGAACTGCAGAATTCTTTCTAAATGATGCTTTGAAGATGAGCTCCTCTGTCACCTCTTACAAAGCTATTATTTAAAAGAGTGCATGTAAATATGCGATTTTTTTATAGTCATATAAGAAATAAATGAGAACATGGTGAAGGAAGAAATGTCACCATGATACCGAAGACTGTGGAAAATGACAAAACTCATCACAGATTAAATCACAAAGAAATAGAAACTAGAGGAAAGAGAACTGAGATGAAATGATTGGCCACAAGCAGTGTTAGTCAAGGATCAAAGGAAAAAGAAGGTCTATATATGAAACTGTCAGACAGAACAGAAACATTGTTATTGGTTTCTAAGTTTTGGGTGAGTATGGATCAAAATGCCTGTGTCAAAGCAGCCAGCCTATTATGGGGTACTTAGAGAACTTGAAAGGGAAGCAATTTAGAGAAAGTTTGTTCTAAGGAGGATCTTGAAAAGTTACCATTTACTAGCATAAAATATCTTCAGGGCAATTATCAAAAGAGGGGTTAGATATCATTACAAAAAGGAAAAGTTTAGAGAATCGAGAAAACTTGTTATCTTTGTATTATTACTATTTGTTATTTGTAGGTATTTTCCATCCCTGGAGCAGAACAGACAATTTTAATAATAACAAATAGAACATTAATCAGAAAATTCTAGAAGTGGAAGAAATAAACCCAAACTAAGACACAGCAAGGACAACTGAAACCATATTACACATTAAAAACAAAAAACAAACAAACAAAACCTTTCTGTTCTTTCCAGGGAAAAGAATAATACATGTTGTGGTAAATATGGAAAAAATCAATTAATTATATTATATCATAATTATTCTAATTTAGGAAATTAGAGAGTTTGGAATCACATGAAAATACTAATGCTCATCACATGACACCTTACACAACATTTAGAGATTATTATTATTTTCAAGCAGTAAGAAATAAGTATGAACAGCTAGCTGCTTTGTCCTTGAAACTGTTTTAGGTGCTCTAGGAATATAAATATTACCAGAAATACATTATTACTATCATAGAAGACATGTGCAGCCCCAAACTAAGCTATGTTCAAGCTTAGAAAATGAGTACAGTAGTTGAAAAATGAAATGACCAGTGATGGGTATTAAGGAGGGCACATATTGCATGGTGCATTGGGTGTTATACACAAAAAATGAATCGTAGAACTCTACATCAAAAACTAAGGATATACTGTATGGTGACTAACATAATAAAAAATTATTATATAAAAAATAAAATAAAAATAAATTGAAGCATTAACTANAAATGAGTACAGTAGTTGAAAAATGAAATGACCAGTGATGGGTATTAAGGAGGGCACATATTGCATGGTGCACTGGGTGTTACACACAAAAAATGAATCATGGAACACTACATCAAAAACTAGTGATGTACTGTATGGTGACTAACATAACATAATAAAAAATTATTATATAAAAAATAAAATAAAAATAAATTGAAGCATTAACTAAAAAAAAAAGAAAAAGGAAATGACAATTCTGCGCATGAAATGAAAGGTAACTGGGAGATCTTCACATTAATGAGCCTGAGGCAATGGCTTACACAGCATAGGCAAAAAACGTGTAGAGGCCCAGAAGAAAAACCAAAATGTTATGTGAATGATTGTGTGGTTCAATACACATGGCACATAGTATATGAGAAGCAGTTTGGAATAAAGACCACTCTTTTTGTACCTTAACCCTATGATTATTCGTTTTTGTAAGAGCCATTATACTACTGTATAGTCTTAAGAAAACCACTCACAATGGGCTCCTGGGTGGCTCAGGCAGTTAAGCCTCTGCCTTCACCTCAGGTCATGATCCCAGGGTCCTAAGTTCAAGCCCCATGTCAGGCTCCCTGCAGGGAGCCCCTTCTTTCTCTGCCTGCCCCTCCCCCACTGCTTGTGCTCCCTCTCTCTCTCTGAGAAACAAATAAAATCTTAATTAAAAAAGGAAAAAAGAAAACCATTCACTGCATTCTTCAAATATGTATTTACCTATTTAAAATAATCAAATACACACTGGCCAATTTAATATCTAAGAATGATACGGCAATTAATCTGTGTAAAGTTCATATATGTGGTAAATTAATTGTACAAAATTATACTGCAGTGAAAATATTTTATGATATCTCTATGTCTCAATATGAGTAATTGTCAGGAGTTTAATGCCATGGAAATAAATAACATGTGACAGAAGAGTTAGATTCACAACAGATCCTTAGGGCATTTAAGACACAAAATAACAATATATGGATTACAAAGTCTTATGTAAAAAAAATTATAATAAAGAGGAAGAAAATAGAAACAAAATTCATGATAGTGGTTGTCTCCATCATAGGAGACGAAGATGATAGTATCAAGAGAGATAAAAAGGGTTAGAAATGTTATCGTAATGCTTCATTTCTTGAGCTGGATATTGAGTAAATACGTGTTAATTGCATTGCAATTATGTATGTCTTACACAAATTCTGTGAATATGCTTTTGTTTGCACTTGTATTTAATTAAAGTAATTTAAAATTAGGTGAATTACTTCATAATGACAGAATAAACAGTCCACAAAATTATTGTATGAAATATCCAATATAAAATATAGGGATGGAATTTTTTTTAAGGATTGAGAGGCAGATCTGGAGTGATAAGATTAATTTTAGTAGATTAAACTTTGATTTTAATAGGGTTTAATATCAATAGGAATCTATTTTCTATTAATCATGGCTATTCTTCTATATACTATTTCATAGTATTATCCCAGGCCGCTTAAACACTTCTAGCTTTAAGGGAACTCACAGGACTTTTGTAAATAATCTGTCTAGAAATAATGAAAACTTGTCATCAGGAGCAGAAGTATCATCTAATGCTGCTGACCATACACGTTAGTACTGGCTCTAGTTCAGGCACTACAAATAGAATCTTGAGGAGTCAGTCCCTCCTGACTTTTTAAAATGTATTCAATGAGTTTATCACATGAGGTCTCATCAAAGGGTTTCTCTAGCTTGAAGATTCTATGTACTTCTGAACTCCTGGAGTATCACGGAGTGAAACTCTTTTGGGATGACCTTAATTTTGGGGGGGGAGGGCGAACCGCCTTGATTTTTAATTACTGTACTGATACTACTCTGAGACAGAATGCTATTAGGTTTTTATCATATCACTCACTGAGAAAATGCAATGTTAAATAATGATGCATGTTTTAATAACTCATTGACTAATTGGGTCTAGTAACTGAGGAAGTTACATAAATGAGACAACAACAATTCTATGTAATTCAAGGGCTAAAATGAGGTATTTTTGATAATTCATTCCCTGCTATATTCATATTCAGCTTAGAATTCTGATCTCAAACCACTGAATATGCGTCTATAATTTAGTATTCAGAAAATGTGCTGGGTAAGGTTAATAAATGTCCATAAGACTGTTGGAAACACCATTAAATTATCTTCATTTTGTGTATTTACTCTGTTTTAGACTTGAAATGTATTGTCTATATCTTGTGTTTACAGCTTTTTTCTTGGAAAATGCTGATTAACATGTAAATGAAATTGATTATACAAAGCAAAAAAGTCAAGCTTCCTTATTCTAAAAGAACAAAATTAAGCTACATAATTGCAGACTTTTATGACGTGCATCTGCAATTACGCAAGAGAAAACACTAAAACCTACAGGTAGTAGAGTAAATAAAAATATAACTTGGCTTATGTTTATAGCTACAATTTCTTCAATTGTAGGTAAACGTTAGATAAAATACATGTTCTTTTAACATTTATTATTGCTCCATGAGTTTTGTTTTTTTGAAATNTTTGTTATTTCAAAAGAAAAATGGTTCAACATTCCAAAGTGAGCTTGTATTAGCAGAAATAAATACTTTTTAATTTAAAAATGTTGCCTATTCTAAATACTTTGAGCTCTTTCCCTATAATAATTCCCCCATTCTCCCATTTTCCTAAATATTTTGAGTATTCAGTTGTTTTTTAGAAATGCCTTTCTAACATGAAATCTAGAAGATATTTATACACACACAGGTAATAGACATGTATAGATGTATGTATCTATATGTGAACAAGTGTATATATGTATATGTAAAAATGAGGATATACACAGAGACATACACATGCATGTATATACACACAAACACAGGCACACATACACACACACACCCTAGTTTATTTAACATATTTTTCAGTCCAAGAAAATAAATGTTAAAAAAATCAATAAGTTTAAGTAGATATTTTGAAGAACTAGATTTTTCAGAAAATAAAGAATTTTTGTCTCATGGTTTACAATAATTTGAGTTTACAATGATAAGTTTCCATAAAGTATGGAGAAAGAAAATGTCTTTTTTGGTGAACCAGCTTCCAGTCTAATTTCTGTTTAAGATGAAAATTGCTAGCTTTTAATGTATCCGTTTAACTTTAGGCATTTATTATCAATACTTTTATATTTGGAAGTATTTATGTAGTTAATTTAATAAAATATAATTTAAAATATATTAAAAAGTATTTTAAATGATTTGATATATAACCATAAAAACAGTCATAAGCTCTAAAAAATACAATATATTTTCATCAACTAAAAGGTGATAACATTCAAATACACCAATAAAAGGATCTCCCAACACTTCTTCATTCCCCACACAAACACATGTATTGTGTGTTTCGAACTTAACACACTTCTGAAAAATTTATAGGTTAACAGAGTAAATAGCAATAAAATAATTTGAAATAAGATGACAATAAAGCCCAAAATGTTAAACTTGCTAGTAATATAACTAGAAAAGCATTTATTGCAAAAAAGTTAATTATTAGAAATTTGAAAAATCCAAAAGCTAGAAAAAAATTACCAAATATATATAGAAAAAGTAAATAACTGCTGAAGTAAACAAAGCAGAACATAATAAAATGAAAAACAATAACAAAAATTGATGGAGTTGNTAAATGATTTGATATATAACCATAGAAACAGTCATAAGCTCTAAAAAAATACAATATATTTTCATCAACTAAAAGGTGATAACATTCAAATACACCAATAAAAGGATCTCCCAACACTTCTTCATTCCCCACACAAACACATGTATTGTGTGTTTCGAACTTAACACACTTCTGAAAAATTTATAGGTTAACAGAGTAAATAGTAATAAAATAATTTGAAATAAGATGGCAATAAAGCCCAAAATGTTAAACTTGCTAGTAGTATAACTAGAAAAGCATTTATTGCAAAAAAGGTTAATTATAAGAAATTTGAAAAATCCAAAAGCTAGAAAAAAATTACCAAATATATATAGAAAAAGTAAATAATTGCTGAAGTAAACAAAGCAGAACATAATAAAATGAAAAACAATAACAAAAACTGATGGAGTTGCTAAAACAAATAACAGCTAGAAAAACCAGGCAAATTAGCACAAAAAGACAGCACAAATATATAAGATGAAAAAACAAAATGATCAATACTTCCGAATAACTTTATGCCACAGATCTTTAAAATTTAGAGAGGCTCTATAGGTCTATAATCAATTATATATATTGATTATAATTTTTCCAGTTATAGACGACTTGAAATGTATTAAAAAGAAAAACTGTTTTCAATTCATACACACATGTACACACAGCACCCACCAAAATAGGCACCAAAATGAGTTGCTCTAATGATTCTAACACCAAAGATAAGACCTATTTTATACAAAATCTTCCACAATATTAAAGAAAGGAAAATACATATTAGGTATGGTATGTATAGTATGATTCTAGCACAGCCTAAAAGCATCAGTGTCAATACTTAGTAAGGATAGCCTAAGTAAAGATGATTAAAGAAAAATCACACTTAGAAGCACAGATGCAAACATCCTAAATAAAATAATAACAATGTTTAGTGTACAATTTGAATTTCTGGGCGTACAGTAAGATGTATTTGTAACAAAAAATAAACTAAGAAATATGAAATATCACAACCGATAGTCTTTAATAGGTGACTTTAACCTATTGTCACTCACTATGATTATCATATAGTTAGAAATAATCCATCATAAACTTTTGTAGAAAATCATATAAAATCATTCTAATGGACACTAAAGAAACTCAAAAATTCAATATTAATTCTTATTGTGAACTCTTTGCAGACTAGTGAAAAATAGGAACTTCCTTACATGATAAATGTATCACTCAAAAAATGTACTACAAAAATCTTACTTGTGTATAACTTACCTTAAAAGTAGGAACAAGAAATGATGTCCAAATTACTGCTGACATTCAATATTTTGTGGGGATTCTAAATAATGAAATAAGATTTAAAAATTTAAAGTATCAAGATTGGGAAGGAATTAAGAAACATAATCTTATTTACTTAATCATCATTTATATGATGCTTTCCACAAGCCAGATTATCTTGCAACTACTTAACATATTAAATTCATAAGAACTCTGTGAGGTACTCCCTATTATACTCTTTAAAGATAAGGAACTTGGTATGGAGGGAGGTTAAATGACTCACCCAAGGTAACATAGCCATTAAGTTTTGGAGCTTGAATCCATTAGTTCTGGTGGATCTACTACGTCCAGTATACATACTCTTAACTGTAAATATGGCTGCTTCTCCATTATTTCCAAACTATATGACAATACACATAAAATCTCACAGGGTCACTGTGGAAGCTCCTGGAGCTAATAAGGTAGGCTAGAAGAAAAGCCAGATTAAACGTCTAAATAGGAAAAGGTCTTAATAATAATTTAGATATTGTAAAAAAAAAATCCATTCAGAAGAGATAGTTATAAAAACTGTAAATTTTCAACGTAACAATTTAATAAACATGTGAAAAGTTATTACAGAGAAAATTATCAAAAATTATTAAACAGAGTGTACAAGAACTTGAATGGGAGATATGACATGCTTAAGGGTAGTAGAGACTTTTAATATTTAAAAATGACTTCTCTTCATGAATCATTTATAAATTTTATGTAACCCTGCAGAGTCTCAAAAGAAAGTACAAATGTTCAGGAATAATTAAGACAGTTTTGAGAAAATAAGACACTCACAGCATGTTCCCTATTTGATAGCAATATGTATACATAGAGTGTTGACAGAATATATGACTAGATTAATTGAAGAGAAAAACACCTGAAACAGATTAATACTCATGAAGATATTTTGCTACACAGATAAGCAATAAACAGTGTTGATGAAATGATCTGTTATGTGGTTTTGAGACAAATGATTTTCTATGTAGAAAAATATGAAAACTCTTCACGATACCATAAACAAATATTAATTCTGGAAGAAACTGGTATCTAAAAAAAATTATGGAACTAACTTTAAAATCATTAGACAAAGAGCAGAAAATATGTTTATCTTGTTCCATCTTTAAAATAACAGATAAATACATATACATACGTAAATACATGTATCTCCTTAAGAGATTCATTGAAAAGAATCATAAGATATATGTTGTATATTCATTGAATTAACTTTTACATTTCAGTCTATAATTACTTCTATTAGGCAGAAATAAACTTTTCTTCTTGAAAGCTATTACATGCCTTGCAAAGCCACCAGATTCATTCTATTTCAGAATATTGAACCTAGAAAACAAACTCTATTGTGAAAGACATCATGCAGACATGTTTGATTTAAATAGGACTTACGTGCTCCTGAGTAGGAAAAGTTTGTTCGATGCTAATGAAGGGGTTCAGGACAGATACCCCCCACATTCACAAAAATGCCACTTTGGCATATGGTTTATTTTGAGCCGAAGGCACTTGGAGACCCTGCGGGCTCAAGAGAAACTTTTGCCCCTCCTTTAACCACACAGGCGTATCTAAGTTGCCAGTCTTTCTGAGAATAAGTGTTATTAGTAGAGATAAATATTATCTGAGTGACCTGTCTGTATGGTACAGCAAACATCTAATCACAGAGCATCTGCTCTTCTTCTCATCCTATGAAGTACATTCATTTCCCCTGAAGTCCTAGCCTCCTACCACCTTCTTCTTGGTTCGGAATGACACGTATACCTTGTTCTGCCTGACTGTCTTTGCAATTTCCATGTCTATGTGGATTCCATATATGTATGCCTATTAAATTTGATTTTCTCCTGTTAATTTGTCTCATGTCAACTTGATTCTTAGTTCAGCTAGAAAGACCTTTGAGGGGACAGGAATTCTGGCTCCCCCACACTAACACTTTAAAAAATTGTGACTTGCTCCTTAATTGGGATCGTTAATAAAATCCCCCCAAGGTCATCTGTGTTTAAGTGCTCGCAGACGCTAACATTCCTTTTATCTGATTAGAGGCAGTATGAAAAATAGGGAAGTACAAAGGAGTTCTAAGAATCGGATAGAGATTTTGTGTAAATACTGTAACTTTTATTCATTATCTTTCTTTTTTTAAGCATAATTTGAAGAGCAAAGTCATACATTTCACCACTGAAGTTTTAAACAGCTCTATATAAAATAATCGCTGTTGTACTCCTCTCTACCTTCCTACAATGGCTATCATTTTCAAAATTTTAAAATTATTTTCTGGCCTACACTTGTAATTATTCTAGAATGGAGGAGTAAGGAGCTCAGGAGGGTCCTCTCCCAGAAAAAAAGAAATCTTAACTGGTTAAAATTATAAAAACATTCACCTAAAGTCTTGGGACATTGTCCTACAGACATGCAACAAACTGAGAAATGGGAATATGAGATGCCCCTTTCATCATTAACCACTCATTCAATCAACCACTGAGGGGATTTTTAATCCTGTTACTACAACTTTAAGTTCTCCTCGTTCGAAAAGGGGATGGCTCTCCAAATAGACACAGAAAGACTCATAAAAATTAAATCTGTGTCTGTTAGTTGGTCATTTGGTTCCCTTATGTTGGTTAGGCAGGCAATGAAAGAAAATAACACACTGGCAGGTGTAAATGACGCCGAACATATTGAGGAGGTGTGGTCACTGTTACCTGATGGGACAAGTAGAGAGAACATTTAGAAATGCCTGGGACATCTCTCAGTGACTCCCATGCCTGTTCTAAACTGTGAATGGGAAATTACAGCAACCCCAGTCTGAGCAGGGTGTGTGATCCTGGGGCAGTCCCCAGGCACAGCACTTGGTACTAGAGTAAATAGGGAGTGATGTACAAAGCAGATGTGTTAGTGAAGGCAGGAAGTAATCTAGGAAGAGTGGTAGAGCAGGGACTTACTGAGTATCAGCTTTAGTCTTGAGAACTATGACAGCAAATGGAAATACAACTTCTCTCTCCAACCTCCTTTTAACATTTTAAAAATACATTTTGAAGCACCCTCTGGAAAAATCCACGACAGGTTGGAGCAAATGGAAGGTGAGATGGGAGTGGATTGTAATAAATATTAGCATTGTGCCCAAATCCTCTGTCTAAAGCTGTTCTTGTGCCACAATTCCCTCCATCCCCGCAGCCCGTCATTTCCAATCGTGAGCAACTGCAGCTCTGTGTTGGAGGATGGGCGTCAGGCTGCCGGAACCTGCTTTGCCTGCACCTAGGAAAGACACAGAAGTACCTGGGGCTTTACAACCACCTGGGCATTCCTAGACCAATTTCTGACAGATGGGGAGTATGAAGACTCCAGTCCCTTTGTCTCAGGTCAGGACAACTCTGAGCTTCTGTTAGGTGCTAGATGGCTTAAGTTTCCATCTGTGAGATTTTGCCTAAGACAGACCCATCTTGGATTCACTGCTTTTACTGAGGTGTTTCTCTCTTCCCCTAACGGCTTCCCCCTGAGGATATTTCTATTAGAAACCATGTGCCTATGAGATCTTTTCTCGAGATTCCCTTAAATTATCCCAGTGAACCAGAAGTAAGACATTAATCTGCCAAGTCCAACTATAAATAGCTTCTTCCTCTTTCTAACCATACAATTATCTGAAGCCCTTTAAAAGTAACTGACCCTTCCAGATTAATGCCAATATTATAAATCTACTGTGATATTTTGATTTATAATAAGAAATATATAGTTGGTCTTCATCCCTTTTTCTGGCACAGAGTTCCTAAAACCCTTGTAATTTCCTAAGTGATGAGCCCAACAAAGGTGTTTTTTGTTATGTTAATGAGGTGACTTTTGGACCAGCCTCAGATGGAGGGCTGGTTGCCAAAGAATCAAACATATGATTAGAAGGTTAGAACTTCCAGTCCCACCCATCTGACCTTTACAGAGGGGAGAGTTTGGAGGTTGAATCGAGCGCAAATGGCTAATGATTTAATCAGTCATGACTATGTAATGAAGCCTCCATAAAAACCTAAAACAACAGGGTTTCAGAGAGCTTCTGGGTTGCTAAACACATGGACATGCTAGGCGAGTGGCGCTCCTGGGAGAGGGCTTGGAAGCTCTGCACCATTTCCTCATGCCTTGCCCTAGGCACCTCTTCCATCTGGCTGCTCCTCAGTCATACCCTTCTGTAATAAGCCAGGGATCTAGCAAGTAAAATCTTTCTTTGAGTTCTGTGAGCTGCTTTGGTAAATTAATCAAAGCTGAGGAGAGCTCTGGCCATGGGGACCTCTGATTCATAGCCAGCCAGTTGTTACCTGGACTTGTGACTGATTAGCTTCTGAAGTCCAAGATGAAAGTTGGAATTTCCAATCTATAGCTGATTAGGCTTGCGACTGGTATCTGAAGTTGGTGGGGGGTGAGGGGCAATGTAGGCAGTCTTATAGGACTGAACCCTTAACCTATGGAATCTGATGCTATCTCTGGGTAGATAGTGTCAGAAATGAATTAAATTCTAGGACAACTAGCTGGTATCTGGACCCTTGTTTGTTGGTCCCTTCCACAAATCAGAATTGAGATCTGGATACTTTTATCTACAGTTAATCTTATTTTAACCTATAAATGCATTATTAATCTTGGTTTTTAGTCAATATTGTTTTTCAATTATTTATATGCATCTTTACTGTCATGTGCTACCTTCTGGATAATTTATTCAAACAAAATGAATAAAAAGATGCAACTAACAACTAGGTTAAAAAACCATAACTTTGCCTAAGAAGTCCCTTTCCTCTCCCTTCCCATATACTTACTTTCTTCCTGCTTTTCCCATCTTATTGACTATTTCAAAATGACTGTTTTAAAATTGTATAAAAAATTGATTCATACAAAATATTTTATCAGATTTTTCACTTAAAATATTTATGAGATTTATCCACATTTTAGCTTGTATTTGTAGTTTATTGTTTTTACTGCTATACAGTATTTCCCATGTATGAGTACACCATCATTTTCCTGTCCTATAAGAAGTTTTAATGTTGATGGGATTTATTTTCAGAATTACTGTATTATAGATAAGCATTATACTCATCTTTTGCTCTATGTGGAAACATACCTTTTGAGCAAAGATCTAGGAGCAAAGATTTGTTGGGTCACAAAGTAGATATTGACAAATAATTTTCTGAAGTCATTGTGTTAGGTAGAAGCTAGACAATGAGAGGAACCCCCTGAGGCAGAGTCCCAAGTCCTTGGAGGAGAATGATAGAGACATGAGCTGGAGGAAAAACAGTGATAAATAAGCTACACATTAAAAGCACATGGGCATAACATCCTGACCGCATGGCTTCCAAGCACTTGGGGCAAATAGATGAAGACCTACAAGTGCAGACGGGAGGGAGGGTGGCCTGGGTGGCTCAGTCAGTTAAGCATCCAATTCTTGATTTCAGCTTAGGTGTCATCTCAGGGCCGTGAGTTTAAGCCCTAAGTCAGGCTCTGAGCTCAGCATGGAGTTTGCTTGAAATTCTCTCCTTCTGCCCCTCCCCCTGCTCATGTGCATGCTATAAATAAATAAATAAACAAATAAACAAATAAAAATTTTTAAAAAGGAAAGTTACAAGTGTGGAACATATGTTCTCCTCTTCCACCTCTGCCCAGGGTAATCCCTAGCTCATTATAATGCATTTGAATTGTTGTTCTAGCCTCCTCACTGTGGAGAAAGCCTCCCATGATGGTTCCAGTACAGCCCTATTGGGTCAAAAACTCCCCATCCCAACCTGTGGGATGAGTCCCTCAAATAAGTGGAAGCAGCCTCCACTGTATGACCCCGCTCCTCCCAGCTCAGAGAGACCCAATAATATCCAACCCCAAAACAACCTAGGAGCTGGTTCCACCTTGCAGAACCTGTCCATTCTCCCACCTGGGGACTGTACTTTCACTTTAATAAACTGCTTTGTGCTTGCTACTTTCCTTCTGGCTGTCTTTAATGGGGCATGGATCCCCACATAAATCTTCTCGTGGAGGACCGAAGGACCGGAAGGACTGAGACCTCCAGTCACACAACACAGACTCTCCCGCTGGTAATTATACCAATTTACACCCTTTCCTAGCAGTTATTGAAAATTCTTTTCTCTTTCACATACTTGAGAAAACTTGTATTGTCAGTCAGCCTTTTGAATATTTGTCATCTAGTCTCATTTGTAGTTGGTCTCATGTGGTTTTAGTTTGCATTTCCCTGATGATGACATTAAGTCACATTTTCATATGTTTATTAGTCATTTGGATATCCTCTGCAAAGGGCCCATTTAGTCTTCTTTCCATTTTTCTAATGCATTATCTGTCCTTTTGTTTTGTTGTTTTGTTTTGTTGAAGCCCCTTATCCTTTATACATATTACAAATATTTTCTTCCATTCTTTGGCTTCCTTTTTCACGCTGTTATTGATGCCTTTTGAGCAAGAATTCTTAATTTTAATTCCAGAAAGCTTACTGGTTTTATCTCTAATATTTATATCTGTACTCAACCTGGAATATTATAAAGCATAAGTATGCAATTAACCCCTCATCATGTTTTGAGGAGATCATATTTCCTCTAGTTTGCAATGATATATTTTGCTTAAATCTAGTGATTAAATATATGTGGGTCTGTTTCTGTATACTCCACTTCATTCACTCGTCTATACTTTCTACTCTCAGCCCTATAATCACAATAACTTACACACTGTGTATCTGTATTCCTGGTAACTCGTAAAATAACTCCAACTTAGCTTACCTTTCAGGAGCATCGTGACTATCACTGATTCTTTGTATTTCCTTATACATTTCAGATTTAGCTTGTTAAACTACCTCTTATAATCTTTATTTTGACTTCAGTGAATCAATAAGTTAAGTTGCAGAGAAATAACACTTTAAAAATTGAGTCTTCAAATCTATGGAAATGATATATATACCTCCATTCATATTTCTTCTCCAGTATTATTCAATAATACTGAGTTTTCCATATAGAGGTCTTAGACATTTTTCATTAAGAATTACTCCTGGATATTTAATAATTTTGATATTATTACAAATAGTATCATATATATAGTTTCATTTTTAAAATATATGTTGCTGATTCCATTTAGTTTTTGTTTAAAATATATATACAAATAATTCCCAGGAAGTTTTTTTTTTTTTCAAAATTATATGGTAGTTTATTATCTCCAGTTTGTAAATTCACCTTTTTTTTTCTTTTCTTTCTTTTTTCTTTTTTCTTTTCTTTCTTTCTTTTATTATTATTATTAATTATTATTATTATTATATTATTATTTATAGATAGAGTGTGAGGTGAGGGAGAGGGAAAGGGCAGAAGGAGAGGGAGAAAGAGAATCCCAAGCCAGCAAGCAGGCTCCACGTCCAGCATGGAGCCCGATGCAGGGCTTGATCCCATGACCCTGAGGTCATGACCTGAGCTGAAGTCAAGGGCCAGATGCTCAACCGACTGAAGCACCCAGGTGACCCTTTTCTTTTTTGAA
>NC_048219.1:72857856-73013807 GCF_002007445.2 Ailuropoda melanoleuca | reverse complement strand
TTTGGATATCCTCTGCAAAGGGCCCATTTAGTCTTCTTTCCATTTTTCTAATGCATTATCTGTCCTTTTGTTTTGTTGTTTTGTTTTGTTGAAGCCCCTTATCCTTTATACATATTACAAATATTTTCTTCCATTCTTTGGCTTCCTTTTTCACGCTGTTATTGATGCCTTTTGAGCAAGAATTCTTAATTTTAATTCCAGAAAGCTTACTGGTTTTATCTCTAATATTTATATCTGTACTCAACCTGGAATATTATAAAGCATAAGTATGCAATTAACCCCTCATCATGTTTTGAGGAGATCATATTTCCTCTAGTTTGCAATGATATATTTTGCTTAAATCTAGTGATTAAATATATGTGGGTCTGTTTCTGTATACTCCACTTCATTCACTCGTCTATACTTTCTACTCTCAGCCCTATAATCACAATAACTTACACACTGTGTATCTGTATTCCTGGTAACTCGTAAAATAACTCCAACTTAGCTTACCTTTCAGGAGCATCGTGACTATCACTGATTCTTTGTATTTCCTTATACATTTCAGATTTAGCTTGTTAAACTACCTCTTATAATCTTTATTTTGACTTCAGTGAATCAATAAGTTAAGTTGCAGAGAAATAACACTTTAAAAATTGAGTCTTCAAATCTAGGGAAATGATATATATACCTCCATTCATATTTCTTCTCCAGTATTATTCAATAATACTGAGTTTTCCATATAGAGGTCTTAGACATTTTTCATTAAGAATTACTCCTGGATATTTAATAATTTTGATATTATTACAAATAGTATCATATATATAGTTTCATTTTTAAAATATATGTTGCTGATTCCATTCCACGTCCAGCATGGAGCCCGATGCAGGGCTTGATCCCATGACCCTGAGGTCATGACCTGAGCTGAAGTCAAGGGCCAGATGCTCAACCAACTGAAGCACCCAGGCAACCCTTTTCTTTTTTGAAACATGACTCATATATATATATAAAGATTTTATATATTTGTTTATTTTTATTTATTTAGAGAGATCATGCAGACACTGCAAGTTGGGGGAGGAGCAGAGGGAGGTGAAAGAGAGAATCTCAAGCAGACTCTGCCCCGAAATCAGAGCCCAATGTGGGGCTTGAAACCATGACCCTGAGATCATGACATGAGCTGAAATCAAGAGTCAGACACTTAACCAACTGAGCTGCTCAGGTGCCTCAAACATGATAAGGTATTTATTCAATATTTGGTGTCAGATTTTTCAATACTTGGTGTTTTCCTGGTGTGTCCTATTGAATGTCACAGACAGTGCCTTGCTTATGTATGAGGTATATATTTTTTTTATTTAAAATTGTGATCTCTTTTGTTCCTGGAACTTTATTTGTGGGGACACTTTGAAGTCCAGTTTGAGCCTGGGTTCTTTCAAAAAGTATTTGCTTCTGCTTTGTGTCAAGTCCCCGCAAGTGCTACAATAAATTTAAAGCAAATTTTGCAGCTTGATGTCTTTGGAATACTCATTCAGCTATATGATAACTTCATTAATTTTCTAACATGACTCTAACTTTTATTTTTTTCCTAGTTTTTTACTAATATACTATTTATCAAAATGTGCATTTTCTGCATGAACAGCTTTGATAATTCTTTTTCATGATTTATTTCATGAATCAGATTAACTAGATCAAAGATAGTTCATATTACCAATTCTATTACATGGACACCAGCAGTTCATGGAAATACGATTTTTATGTTTTAGATAATGAATTGCTACTTTAATGGGTTAAACACTTTATATAGCATTATAATCTTACACTTCCTTAATTAATAAGACAATTAAAACTTTCCCATATGTTCATTCACTCAATATATTTTCTCTGTGGCAGACTGTGTATTACTTTTGACATTATAATTATTGTGCCTTTTTTAATAGTTGCTTTTGTAAATTAAGATGTCATTACAAAGTAGCTTTTCTTACAGGTTGTTTAGCAATGAATGTCCCTACTGCACTCTGATATCATACTTTCCCTTGAAACCCTAAACTAACTTTTATTTAAAATTACTTATTCATCTTTTAATATTTTATTGCACNATCATACTTTCCCTTGAAACCCTAAACTAACTTTTATTTAAAATTACTTATTCATCTTTTAATATTTTATTGTTTATAATATTGCATATTTTATTTAAAATTACTTATTCATCTTTTAATATTTTATTGCACTGTTAAATCCTGAACATTAAATGTCAGCCTTCAAACTTAGTAACAATATGTATTTCACTTTCAAAGTTGAGCCTATTTTTAAAGGACTTTTTAAGGTAAAAAGATGTTTTGTTGCTACAAACTGATCTTAAGAGTCCAAAAAATAATCTGCCTTTGAATTTTAGCTCTATCATTTAACACCTTTTTTTTTGAAGATTTTATTTATGGGTCGCCTGGGTGGCTCAGTCAGTTAAGTGTCTGCCTTCAGCCAGGTTATGATCCCAGGGTCCTGGGATTGAGCCCCCTGCTGGGATCCACACTCAGCAGGGAGCCTGCTTTTCCCTCTCCCTTTGCCCCTCCCCAGCTTGTGCTCTCTCTTGCTATCTCTCTCTCTCTCAAAGAAAATAAAATCTAAGGGGGAGGGGCAGAAGGAGAGGGAGAGAAGGCGACTTAAGCAGACTGTCCTGAGTGCAGAGTCTGACATGGGGCTCAATCTCATGACCCTGAGATCATGACGTGAGCCAAAACCAAGAGTTGGATTCTTAACCCACTAAGCCACCCAGGCACCCCTTAACAACTTTTTAAATTATAAGCTGTGCGAGGGAAATAAACTATTGGGCCTACACCAAAATAAAAAGCTTTTGCGCACTAAAGGAAGCCATTAGCAAACCAGAAAAGCAACCTGCTCAATGTGAGAATATATTTACAAATGATATATCTGATAGCAGGTTAATATCCAAAATATATAAAGAGCTTATACAACTTAGCACTCAAAATACAAATAATCCAATCAAAAACTGGGCAGAAAACCTTAAGAGACATTTTTCCAAAGAAGACATACAGTTAGCCAACAGACACATTTAAAAAATCACTCATCATCAGGGAAATGTACATCAAAACCACAATGAGATATTTCTTCACACCTGTCAGAATGGCTGAAAACAAGAAATAAAAAGTATTAGTGAGATGTGGAAGAAAAAAAACCCCTCATACACTGTTGGTGGGAATGTTAATTGGTATAACTACTATGGAAAACAGTATATAGATTCCTCAAAAAATTCAAAATAGAAATACCATATGATCCAGTAATTCTACTAATGGGTATTTATTTCAAAGGAAGTGAAAACACTAATTTGAAATATATAATTCATCCCTATTTTTATTGTAACATTATTTACAATAGCCAAGATATGGAAGTAGCCCAAATGTCCATCGATAGATGAATAGATAAAGAAAATGTGGTATATATATAATGGAATATTACTCAGCCTTAAAAAAGAATGAGAGCTTTTCATTTGTGATAACATGGAGGATCTAGGGAGTATTATGCTAAGTGAAATAAGTTGACAGAAAAAGACAATCCCATACGATCCACTTACATGTGCAATCTAAAAAAATAAGACAAATGAACAACAAACAGAGAAATAAGAAAGAAAGACTCTTAAATACAGAGAATAAACTGATGGTTCCCCGAGGGGTGATGAGTAGGGAGATAGGAAAAATAGATTAAGAGGATTAAGAGGTATAAACTTCTACTAATAAGATAAATAAGTCATGGAGATGAAAAGTACAGCATAGGGAATATAGTCAATAATACTGTAATAAACTTGTATGGTGGCAGATGGTGGTGAGCACCAAGTAATATATAGAATTGCCAAACCAATACGTTGTTCGCCTGAGACTAATACAACATTTTATGACAAATATAGTTTAATAATAAAAAAATAAAGCAGAGGGAAATAAGACTAACAGATTAAAAAATTATAGGGTCGCTCTATATCTAACCTTTAGTTTCTGATTTTTACAACGGTATGTAATAATGTGTTCAATCATTTGTTCAACAAATGTTTATTGAGTAGTGACTATGCGCCAAGCACTGCTATAAGGTCATAGAGTGAACAAAACATGTACAATCCTATACAATTTATATTTTACTAGTCCTAAAAAGAAAATTAACAGATTATGATGTAATAGGTCAAATAATAATTGTATTATGAAGAAAAATAATACAAAGAAAAGAAAAAGAAAGTTATGGAAACTACTTTTTGGTTGGACAGTCAGAGAAAGCCTCACTGAGGAGGTGATGCTTGAGCATATCTCTAGACAAAGTGGGCTCTGATTTGTCCATGCAACCATTAGAAAACTAGTTTAGTGGGGGATAAAGGGAAGCAGGAAGTGTAAATTTCCTGATCTGGAACTCTGATTATCATGTATGAGAAAGATCAAGAAAACTAGCAGCTTGATAAGAGTGATCAAGGATGGTAATCATGGTAAGAATTGAGAAAGGGCAGACCCAGGTTTAATGAGGTGCAACAATGAAATAATTTGGGGCAGTTCTCTTAATAATTGCAAAAAAATATTATAAGAGCAAATTATATAAGAAAGTGAATAATTAGAATAAAAATGAAAAATGTTATATACTTTTTTAAGATTTTATTTATTTATTTGAGAGAGAGAGAGCATGAGTGGTGGGGAGGGGCAGAGGGTGAGGGAGAAGCAGGCTCCCTGCTCAGCAGGGACCCCGATGAGATGAGGGTGGATGCTAGGACTGGGGATCATGATGTGAACCAAAGGCAGAGGCTTAACCATCTGAGCCACTCAGGCACCTGTTATAGATTTTAAAAACATAATACCACCAATATTTTTTCCCATAACACAAATAACATAGCTTTGTGCTCTGTGGCACCCTCAAGGCATTTTAGGATTTTTCATATATTTATCCAGCCTGTAAGCCCATCAAATATAGGTAATACCTTTCTTGCTGAAAAAAAGTTACTAACCAAAGAATATATTCAAACCCTGGTTTTGGAAAAAAATGCTACTGATGATCTGATCTATTTGACTATTCTTATTAAAAATCAGGTGTTTAAATATATCTGTTTGGTTTGGTTCTCTATAAATATAAATGGGATAGGATTTTCAAAATACATGCTTTCCATGAAATCATTGCTTTTTTAAATGGCCAAAATAAAAGAATTCTTGTACTTCTCAAAGGACACATAGAATTAAGTTGCTCCTGACCTTCACATGTTCGCTTTTGATCAGCCAATTAATACCTGTCTCTTCATTAATTTTAATCTTCATTCTGCTTATAATTTTCCAGTTTGGGTGCATCCTGACCATTTGTTTTTCTGCTTGTTAATTATCATTTCATTATCCATGGTTTTTGGCTATCATGATGTTTTCCCTTTTATGATATTGACCATGAGAGTTTTTGGTTCCATTGCTTTAAAAAAAGAGGCTTTTGATATTTTGAAGTTTCTGATAACTTTTTTTTTTGCCTGTTTATGCTTTTGGCTTCTACTTGGATAATTCTTCCCATTCATATTCAAAATGCGGTTTAAAAGATAATTATGAAACATATAGAAATTAATATGAAGACATAATCAACAGCCTTTAAAATTTTGAGCATATTTATACTGAGCTGTGTAATCAAATTCCTCTTACACTATATACCTTGATTTATTGATAGTTATTGGAATTTTATCACTGGTACCCTTGAAGTCACTTTCAGCACATGAGCAACAATGGAGCCTGCTGTATTATTGGAACTACCAGATTCTATCAAGAGAATTGGTGAGTCAAATATGCTAATATTGAAATCTATATTTTGGAATGTGTGAATGATGAATCTTCGCACACAGACATCTTGTTATTTGCAGTAATGTTGCTCAGCTTATGCCCTACAGTGAATATTTTATGAAAACACAACAGAAGAATCTCCACATGCCTGTGTGGCACCGATAGTTATAAATGTTGCATTATTCAGAATATTCTGAGAAAAGAGAATTTCATTTTTACTAGGCATTGATGGGATTAAATGTTCCATGAACAATTTTGCAAATATAATGATTTTTAAAAGTTTTCAGAGTAGTGCTGCTGGCCTTAAGATGTATTTAGAATTTTGTTTCTTCTCCACCCTCTGCATAACCCATATATTTTCATGTCAAGATCCTGAAGATCTATTCTTTTTGCAAAAAAATCTGATGCTACACATTTGGGTCACGGTGCTAGGTAAGTCAATTTGATAAGCAGCAGGACATTATTCTCCTAGATGCTATTCCTTCTGAGGATGACCAGTAACAACTTAACCATATTTGGAGGTATTTTTTAACCCAACCAGACAAGATTTCTCAAGTCAACTTCCTAAATTCCAAAAATTCCCATTAGCCACTCCAACATCACCAGCAGGAGGGAAAGTTGTTTGGGGGGAAATTCAGAGAAGAAAAGACAGTAGTCTTAATTTTATACCCTTAAAATGTCTCTCTTTTGCAAATTTTATTTTTTAAAAGACATGAAACTGTTCATATGCATTGCTGGAGACCCACACAACACTAGAAGGAGCTTGTGCAAGTGAGGTAACCTATAGCTGAAGCTCCATTAGCCTCCCAGAAAATTGGCATATGGCATGAATTGGAAGACAAACTCAGTGGTCAAATTATGTTAGAACATGTAAGCAATGTTCAGGGTTTGGGGTTGTTTTGAGGATTAAGTTATATAACACTCACAGAATGTTTAGAGAAATTGCAAGTAAGTGCTCAGTACATGAAAACAGTCAAATAATTACCATAATCATTATTATTACACCATAAATAAACTAATATAATTACTATTTCAGTATGCTTTCTAGAATAGACCCACACACATACACACTTATGAACATCTATATAATTATATACCCAGTAATATAAATTTTAAAGTGTTTTATTTCTCTCTCTCATGTATATGTGTATGTACACACACACACATAATATGTAACATGCCCATCTTCTGTGCTGCATGCTGGCAACTTCGCAAATTCTCACATGGCAGAAAGAGACAAGAAGGAAGATCTCTAGTAACTTTTCTAAAGTTACTAATCTCATTCACTAGGGCTCCACTCTCATTACCTCATTGAATACTAATTAGCCCCTAAAGGTCCCACCTCTTAATATCATCATAGTGGTTGGTAGGTTTTCAACAGGAACTTTGGAGAGACACAAACATTTGTCCACAACAGATAACTTGCCCTCTTAGCATGCTTCAGCTTAACTCCAAACAATCCTTTATTTTTTCATGTATTTATATTTCTGCCTTATATCTGTATTATCTTAGAATTTAGAAAATGCTTAAAGAAGGGACCTGAGAAAAGTCTTCCTGTGGCACAAAGAATTCTTCAGACTGACTTACATGATGAGTTGATAATATACACATAACTTGTTTAGTGCCACAAGTGTAAATTGATAAAAGTTGAGTTCTGCCCATATAATATATAATCACATTTTGTGATTTCCCACATTTGGACTTTTGGAAACAATGAAATTTTAATATTCTTAGATGAAAGATTAGACTATAAATCAAAGTCAAAGTGATTTTCTGGTTTATGTCCTGTTGTGTGGGAGGGAACTGAAAGCTATTTAGAAACTGTCTAGGTCTCTAATTACATTGTTTTTGCACAATTTTTAAATTAATCAAATTTTCCACTTGGACTGAGTTTGGATAGAATTTTCTTTATTAAAATCTAACAAAAACAGAAAAATAGGTAGCAAAAGGGAGATATACAGAATTATTACTGAAAATATAGCCCATGGAAAACAAATGTTGAAAACAATTTAAGTTTAATCCTGAAATGAAGAAAACCAGTTCTTGTATAAATGATCATTTTCTCTATATTTCTACTTTATAACCACTGTGTTATGAGAATAAATCTATTATTTCAGAAGAAATCCAAGTCTGAAAAAATTATTTCAAGCTAAAAGTTTGGGTTTTAGTGTCCATGTAGGGAAAGATAGCATATTTCAAGCTCGCATGAGCTGAGACCAATAAATTCAGAATCCTTAGTGGAAGGAGGTCTGAAAAACTTGGCCTATTACCTCCAGTAGGATATACTGTAAGATGTCAAGGCGCTGAATAGGAAAAAATATCTCGTAAGAATCAGGACTTCAAACTTAATCCTGATATAAGTCTGGAATAAAAAAAAAATGTCATGATCTGTGATGGAAGATACCCAAATTCCTCCATAATAACATATAACAAGATGGTGATTTTTTTGGAGCCCAGATGAGATAAAAAGCATGAACAAAAATTTCAAAAGTAAATTTTCCATAATTAAGACCCATGACAAGTCACTCTTTCATACATATAAGCATAGAAACAGAAACACAGATAAAACAAAATCTGCTTAAAATCATTAATTATATGCATTTAAATTTAAAATATTTAAGTTAGATATGCAATTGAATTTTTTTGAACGTCCAGGAAACTACTGTAGAAGTCCAGGATGAGAAAAAAAGTAGCCAACAAAGTAAAAATACATTATCATCACAGAAGCACAATCAATATAGGATTTTTAAAGAATTATATTTGATATATGGTTATTATACTTGATAAATCAATAATGTCACAGATATTACAAAACAATACTACAATTTATACAAATGATCAGTCCTTCAAAATACCTTCTATCATAAGAATATATATGTGTTTCTATTATGGTCTTATTGATTCAAAATAATTTTGGATTTTATACTTTTGCAATAAATTTATAAACCATCTTACTTATTATACTTAAAGTCTTTATTGTACCATTGTCAACTACCTTGATTTTAAAGATTTTATTTATTTTTTTTTTTGAGAGAGAGATAAAGTATGAGCACGATCAGGAGCAGGGGCAGAGGGAGAGGGGGAGGGAGAAGCAGACTCCCCATTGAGTGGGGAGCCCAACTGGGGGTCGATCCTGGGACCCTGAGATCATGACTTGACCTGAAATCAGACACTTAACCAACTAAGCCACGCAGGCACCCCCATTGTCAAACACTTTTTAATGCTTATTCCTTTCTTATGTTTCTGTCTGTAAAATAAAAACATTTTGTTTGACCGCAAGTTTAATATAAATAACATTTTTATGCTTTTTTCTAGGAGCTGCTTTAGTTTTTGTATATTTCAAAGATTTCTCGAGATTAAAAATGAGTGAAATTAATTTAGAAGGACATGCATTCTGTATAAATGAAAAACCATACATCAAAGAGTGATTCATTAACATTCTTCCTATAGCTTCAGGCATTAAATCATCATCTTCAGGTCCAGTTACCTTATACTAACTACCAAACTTGACGGAAAAGCTGGTGCTTCCTTTGCACAATTTTGTCATAAGATTTTCATTTGGTCATGGACATCACCTTCATGATGTGGGTGGTAAAGTCCAAAAAAAATGTTGAGTCAACTCTGTGTTCATCAAACCTTTTCTTGGAACACTGTGGTAAAAGGTTTTAGTCTCCTATGTATACTTTCTAGGCAGAATGGCTCAGCCTCTATTTGGCACACATAATTCACATACCCAACATATAGTTTCCTACTTTTCCCACTTATCATGATAACTGGCAGCTTGGTGATTTTTGTTCACATTAACAAAAAGCACAACTGGTTAGCACATCAAGTCTTAGTCAGGGGCATGAACTCAAACCATGCCTCTCAAACCGTGAACTCCCACAGTGAGCTGACACAGGCACTTAATGGCCAATTATAGCTTATTAGAGCTTATTTTACTGTGTGCTTCATTGAAAAGGAGGTGTTAATTAGTTCTGAGCATCGGAAAAGTGCTCAGAAAAGAGAGATAATCATAAATTATTGTGAGTTGTCTATCATATTTAACCACATATAAAAGATCATTCTTTTCATAATGTAAATATCTCATGATAAAAGCTAACAGTATAAAAAGGAGATTTAAAAAATTCATTCCATCCAACTGTTCTTTTTCTCTAGTTTTAAGCAGTTTTATTAAAGTGTGTGTCTTTGTTTAGTTGCCTTCATATTTCACGTTCTTATTCCTTGGTATTGTTTCACTTTCTTAGAGCTGTGGGTTAGTAGTTTTCATGAATTTTAGAAAAATTTTGACCTTATTTCCTCAAATATTTTCTGGTTTCCCCCTCTTTTGGGCCCACAATATAAGCTAGGATGTTTAAAGTTGTCTTACTGTTATCTGATGCTCTCTTCTTTCTCTTTTCTCCCCCTTCATGCACATTTCTCCCCTCTTCACATACATTCTATTGCTATGTCTTCAATTTCACTAATTTTCCCTCTATTTTTTAATACTTACTTGTTTCCCCATAGTGTCTTTCATCACAGACTCTTATTTTCATCTCCAGAAGTTTCATGTGACTATAAATCTTTTGTTTTTATTTAATCTGTTTAGTCTTTCCTGTACCTTGTTGAATATAAGGAATACAGTTATAATAGCTAATTGAATGCCATTTTTTTCTAATACTATTGTAGGTGTTATTTCAGAGTTACTATCTACTGATTGATTTTTCCCCTCATAATGGATCACATTTTATGCCACTTTGCAATGCAGGTAATTATTTGATCAGTTGTTACACAATATGAGCACATTGGGTGACAGATATTCCGTATCCATATTTCCTTTACGCATATTCTGTATCTATAATTTGTCTATGCATATTCTTGAGATTTGTTCTAGGATGCAGTTAATTGATAACAGCTTAAATCTTCTGATTTTGCTTTCACGTTTTGTCTAAAGGAACTAGAGAAGTATTTATTTTAGAGCTAACTGTGCCTCACTCTTGAGACAACATACTTCTGGGTAAAATATTCTGTGTCCCATGAATTATGATGTTTTCTACTATGGCTTGTAGGAACAGGAACATGAACAGATATAAACTTTGGGGATTATTCTTATTATGCATTTAGGTGCCCTTGAGCTTTCCCTATAGCCCTTAGTAGTTTCCTCATAGGTGTGGGTTGACCAATATTCAGTTGAAGACTGATTAGGATCCTCTGTATATCTTCAGAGCTTTCTCTTTGTGTATCTCTGTCTAGACTAGTATACTGTCCTGCAAAATTTAGCCATTTCAGACTTCCTGGACTCCCAGCTCCATACTCTCAACTCAGAAATCACCAACTTCCACCCAGTTTCTCCTTGTATTCTCTATGGCATGAAAACTCTCTTAGGGTAACAAACTACAACAATTGTACCACTTGCCACATTTGATTTCCATCTGTCAGGGAACACTATCCTTCCAATTCCAATGTTCAATATCTTGAAAACCATTGTTTTACATATTTAGTCTGCTTTTAAAAAATATTTCAGCCAGAAGGACAAATTCAGAGCCTCTTATTTCATCTTGGCTAGAAGTTTTCCCCATCATATTACAAGATAACTAGTCTTAAATAAAAATAAGTGATATTAAATAAAAATATAAAATCAGAAGTTCTGGTCCAAGATGGCAACATAGGAGCTTCCTAAACTCACTTACTCCCATGGGCACACTGAATCAACAGCTACGTGTAATCATTATTCCTTCTGAAAGAAGTCCAGAAAATCAAGAAATCATTTCCAGAGAATCAAGGAAAATGAAGAAACAGAAAATATATTCTGAATGAAAGAATAAGGGGGAAAAACAGAAAAAAATAACAATGAATGAACAAGTTGAGAATTTAAACAAAGAGATAGAAAATATAAGAAAATTCCAAACAGAAATCACAGAGCTAAAAAAATAATAACTGAACTGAGAAGTCAATAGAGGGGTCCAATAGCAGACTAGATGAAGCAGAGAAAAGATCAACAAACTTAAAGATAGGGTAGGGGAATGCATCCAATTATAAGATCAAAAAGAAAAAAGAATGAAAAAGAGTGAAGATAGCTTGGGATGAAACAATATCAAGCAGACCAATATCCACATAATAGAGGTCTCAGAAGGAGAAGAGAGAGAGAAAAGGGTAGAAAGCTTATTTGAAGAAATAATGGCTGAAACTTTCTTAAAACATAAAATATGGCAGGGTAGAATAAAAAATGTAGTGCTTTAGACTGCATTCAGAATTATCATCTTAAAATAAACTGTCATCACTCTAAGATGTTTCATGTAAGAATCATGGTAACCAAAAAGCAAATGCCAATAGATCAAGAAAAGATAAAGAGAAAGGAATCTAAGCATATCACTACAGACACCCATCAAATCATAAAGGAAGAGAGCAAGAGAAGAAGAAAGGAATAAAAGAATTATAAAATAGCCAGAAAACAATTAACAAAATGGCAACAGTAAGTCTATACCTAACAATAATTACTTTAAATGTAAATGGATTTATTCTCCAATGAAAGATATAGAATGGATGAGAAAACAAGATGCAAGCATAGGTAGCCTACAAGAAACTAACTTCAGCTTTAAGGACAGAGATTGAAATGGTAGGGTGGAAAAAAAGATATTGGATGCAATCGAAGTTAAAATAAAGCTGAGATAACTCTACTTATATCAGACAAAATATACTTTAAGACGATGACTGTAATAAGAGACAAATCCTTAAATAATGATAGGGGGATCAATCCAACAAGGGTATGTAAACTTTGGAAATATTTATGCACCCAAACTAATGGCACCTAAGATATAAAGCAAATATTAACAGACTTAAAGGGAGCAATAGACAGCAATACAATAACAGAGGGCTTCAATTCCCCACTTTTTTCAATGCATGGATCATCCAGACAGAAAATCAATAAGGACACATTGGACTTAAACCACACCTTAGACCAGAAAGATTTCACAAGCATTTATAGAACTTCCATCCAAAAAAAGAGGAATACACATTCTTCTCAACTTCACACAGATCATTTTCTGGGGTAGATCATATAATAGGCCACAAAACAAATCTTACTAAATTTAAAATTATTGAAATCACATCAAGTATTTTTTCCAACCACAATGGTACAAAGCTAGAAATCAATTATAAGAAGAAAACTGGAAAATTTAGATATGTGGAGATTAAACATGTTCTTAAATAACCAAAGGATTAGACAAGAAATCAAAAGAGAAATAAAAAAATATTTGAGACAAAAAAATGGAAATACGGATGCCAAAAACTTATGGGATGCATTAAAAGCAGTTCTAAGAGAAAAGTTTATAGCAATAAATGCACACAGCAAGAAAAAAAGATCTCAAACAACCTAAATTTTCACATCAAGAAACTAAAAAAAAAAAAAAAAAAAAAAAAAAAGAACAAACAAAACGCAGTCAGAAATGAAAAAAGAGACATTACAACTGATACCACAAAAGTACAAAGGATTATAAGTGACTACTATGAACAATTATGTGCCAACAAATTGGATAACCCAGAAGAAATGGGGAAATTCTTAGAAACATACAACCTAATAAGAATGAATCATGAAGAAATGGAAAATCTCAACAGAACAATGAGTAGGGAGATTGAATCACTAATCAAAAACCTCTCAACAAAAAATGTTCAAGACCTTATACTTCACTGGTGAATTCTACCAAACATTTAAAGGAGAATTATTATCACTTCTTCTCAAACTCTTCTAAATTAAGAAGAGGAAGAAATACTTCCAAACTCATTTTATGGGGCCAGCATTACACTGATACCAAAACTAGACAAGGACCCTATAAGAAAAGAAAACTAGAGGCTGATATCCTTAATAATAAATATGATACAAAAACCCTCAGCAAAATTTCAGCAAACCAAATTCAGCAGTGCAGTAAAATGATCAAACACCAAGATCAAAGGGGAATTTATTCAGGCTCCTGGGTGGCTCAGTTGATTAAACATCCACCTTCGGCTCAGGTCATGATCCCAGGGTCCTGGGATGGAGCCAGGCATTGGGCTCTCTGCTCAGCAGGGAGCCTGTGTCTCTTCTCCCTCTGCCTGCCACTCTGCCTACTTGTACTCTCTCTATATATATGTATTTATATATCAAAATAAATAAATAAAATCTTAAAAAAGAAAAAAAAAGAAAAAAAGGAAAAAAAAGTGGAGTTTATCCTAAGAATGCAAAGTTGGTTCAATATCCACAAATCCATCAATGTGATACACCACTTTAACAAAACGAGGAATAAAAATTATATGATTATCTCAATAGATGCAAAAACAGCATTTGACAAAGTTAACATCCTTTCATGAAAAAAACTCTCAGCCAGCTGGGAATAGAGAAAATGTACCTATTCATAGTAAAGGCCATATATAAAAAGTCCACAGCTAACATCAGACTCAATCATGAAAATCTGAAAGCTTTCCCTTTAAGATGAGGAATAAGACAGGATGCCTGCTCTTGCCACTTTTATTCAACATAGTATTATTGTAAGTCCTAGCAAGAGGAATTAGGCAGGGGAAAAAAAGACATCCTAATCAGAAAGGAAGAAGTAAAATTGTCTCTATTTGCAGATGACATTATATAGCAAAAGCCCTAAGAAGTTCACCAAAAATTATTAAAACTAGTACATGATTGCATTAATGTTGCAGGATACAAAATCAGTATACAGAAAATCACTTTCATTTCTGTAGACCAACAATGAACTATCACAAAAGAAATTAAGAAAGCAATCTCATTTATAATAGAATCAAAAACAATAAAATAGGAATGAACTTGACCAAGGATTGAAAGATCTGTACACTAAAAACTATAAGACAATAATGAAATAAATTGGACACAGAAATAAATGGAAAGATATTCCATGCTCATGGATTGGAATAATTTGTATTATTAAATTGTCTATATTACCTAAAGTAATCTACAGATTCAATGCAACCCCTATCAAAATCCCAAGGGTATTTTTCACAGATACAGAAAAAACAATTGTAAAATTTTTATGGAACCACAAAAGGCAGTAGTCAAAACAATTCAGAGAAAGAAAAATGAAACAAAATAGTCTCTTCAATAAATGGTGTTGGAAACCTGGACAGCTACTTGCAAAGGTTAAAACTGGACCTCTATCTTATACCATATACAAAAATCAAACTCAAAATGGATTAAAGGTTTAAATGTAAGATCTGAAACTATAAAATTTCTACAAGAAAACATAGGGGATGTTGGTTTGAACAATGACCTCTTGGCTATGACACCAAAAGCACAAGCAATAAAGCCAAACTTAGACAAGTGGAAACTGTATCAAACTAAAAAGCTTTTGCACAGCAAAGGAAAAAATCAAAAGAGTAAAAAGGCAACCCGCAGAATGGTAGAAAATATTTGCAAACTATATATCTGATAAGGGATTAATATAAAAATATATAAGGAACTCATAGGACTCAATAGTAGAAAAAAAACAAATAACCTGATTAAAAAGCAGCAAAGGACGTATCTCCAAAGAAGATGGCCAATAGATATATGAGTAGATGCTCATTATCACTAATTATCAGGAAAATGCAAATCAAAATCATAATGAAATACTACCTATACCTGTTAGAAAGGCTACTGTACTGGTGAGAATGTGAAGAAATTAGAATGTGATGAAATGTAAACTGGTGCAGCAGCTGTACGAAAAAATATGGTGGTTCCTCAGAAAATTAAAAATAGAACTTCTGAGTATATACCCAAAAGAACTGGGTTCTTGAAGAGTTATCTGCACCCCCATGTTCATTTTATTTTTTGCACTACCAAGATATGGAAACAATAATAAATGAAAAGATAAAGAAAATGTGGTATACACATACAATGAAATATCACTCAGCCTTAAAAAAGAAGAACATTCTGCCATTTATGACAATATCCTGATTTTTGTATTACTATGGTTTGCACCACTGTAACAGTGTCAGTAAAATCATTTTCAAACATTTTGAAATTGGAAAGTATGTCTGCAAACCCTTTAGTGTCTTCTTTTTCTGTGTCTTTCTTTTTCTTTCAAATAATCTATTTTTTTTAAGATTTTATTTATTTATTTCACAGAGAGAGAAAGAGAGAGAGACAGGGAGTGAGGGAACACAAGCCGGGGAAGTGGGAGAGGGAGAAGCAGGCTTCCCGCTGGGCAGGGAGCCCAAAGGCAGACACTTAATGACTGCGCCACCCAGGTGCCCCTTCAAATAATCTTTTAATGTAGATTAGAATATATTAATAAGGGTCAAATTGTCTCCATCTAGTGAATGAAATTATTCACAAATACACCTGCTCATTTAACCACATATAGATGTGATTTTTATTAAGGTGACAATCATAATAATTATTACTTTGAAAACCATGAAAATTCGATATCAAATCCTTGAGGGACCAAGGATAATAAGTGGAAACTCCTAAAAACCTATCTACTGATAGAATGTGCATATGTGCCAAGAGACTAAGCCATTATCAGTAAAACAGCCATAACAACAAAAGATGTATATTCCCTTAGAAGCAAAGAATATACCAGAAAGTAATACATTTAACAATTGCCTTCGTTATCTTTAGGTAGATTTAGACAAGCATTTTGCTGACAAAAGAAGCCTTTTTTTTTTTTTTTTCTAATTTGGGTCAATGGAATTTATAAAGAATTGTGATTGATCTAACCTCATATTCCTTGTTGGCCCATATCTGGTATCACACACTGACAAACAAATCCCAGACCATCTGGCTACTAACAGAACAGGTCAGAGGTCAAGGACTGTTTTAGCATAGGATAGTATGCCAGCTGTCTTGTCACAATCTTTTATTGTATTTTCATCTCTGCTATATGAAGGTGTCATTTCCTATTGCCTAGAAACATTTGAGATGCAACCTGTCTTTGTTTCCTAAAATTGATTCAATTGAATATAGTTGACCTTTTCAAGTATTGCACAAGGGTAAAATAGTGCGATTAGAACACAGATATAATATATGTAAAGAATGGTGATATATTAATATTACTTAGTCAACTACAGTAATTCTCCAAATGTCACTTTTTTAAATGACACTTTCAAAAATGCTATCAAAAAGATTATTCTTTATCCAGCAGAATGTTAAAATAAAGAGTAAACAACCTATCAAAGGACAAGTCTCTTTCAGATACATTCATGGCTATGAATGACATAAAAGAAATGTAAAGTTAGCAACTTAGTGCAAGGGAAGGTGTTAAACATAAAAAAGATGAAGCTTAAATTAAGTCTTTGGTCAGCAGTAGGGATTATTGTGGGTGTTTTCTTATAGATTTATTTATTTATTTGAGAAAGAGAGAGCGAGCCCAATCACGGGACAGGGGGCAGAAGGAGACAGAGAGAAAGTCCCAAGCAAATTCCACAATGAGCATGAAACCCCACTCTGGGGCTTGATCCCACAACCCTGAGACCATGACCCCAGCTGAAACAAACTGAGGGCTTCGGGGGGGGAATGGGATAGACTGGTGATGGGTAGTAAGGAGGGCACGTATTGCATGGTGCACTGGGTTATACGCAACTAATGAATCATCGAACTTTACATCAGAAACCAGGGATGTACTGTATGATGACTAACATAATAAAATTAAAAAAAAACATTAAAATAAAAAAAAAGAAAAAAGAAACTAAGAGTCAGGAACTCAACCAACTGCACCACTCAGATGCTCCAAGAATTATTGCTTTTTAAAAATTACAAATTTTATGATGATTGCAGCACAAATGGAATTATGTATTATTATAATGTAAGAATTATTTTCTACAGAACAAAATTGGATTTATTAAAATTGTTAAATTGCATTGTTGCCACATATATTAATAGGAAGTCAATTCATAATCAAAGATAATCAAACACATTTTAAGGGAAGTTAACATTTCAGTTCATTTAAAAATGTTCCTTATTTCAATATCATTTCTTTTTCTTTTTTTTTTTTTAAGATTTTATTTATTTATTTGCCAAAGAGAGAGAGAGCACAAGCAGGGGGGAACAGCAGAGGGAGAGGGAGAAGCAGGCTCTCTGCTGAACAGGGAGCCCAATTCGGGTCTGTATCCCAGGACCATGGGATCATGACCTGAGCTGAAGGCAGATGCTTAACTGACTGAGCCACCCAGGCACCCCATTTCAATGTAATTTCTACTGAGATTTGTTATTGAATTAAATATGTGACATCATGTATCTAGCCCCATTCTAAGGTAACATATTAATGCTAATTTATGTTGATATGTAAATAGAATATTAATAATTAATGAGTAATTTTATAGTTACCTTACAAACTTTGCATAGAATAGTACATTATAATGTAATACATGTATCTTTTGTAAAGGGGTATAAAGAATAATGGTGGGAAGGTGCCTGGGTAGCTCAGTTGGTTGAGCCTCTGACTCTTGGCTTTGGCTCAGGTCATGATCACAGGGTTGTTGAGTTCAAGTCCCATGTCACTTGAGAGCTTAAGATTCTCTCTCCCTCTGAGGCTCCACCTGCTCATGCACTCTCTCTCAAACAAGTAAAAAATAAAATCTTTAAAAAAGAAATGGTGGGTTCTAAAATCACTGTTTTTGTCATTAATCTAATTTATTAATATAGCTAAGACACTTCTACCATGTGTCCCATTCTGTTCTAAATTATTGGGATCCATAAGTCAATAAACACACCAAAAATTCATGGATAGTAAGATTCTTTTGATATAATAAATTTATAATAGTCAACAGGTTGATTTCAGGAGAAAGGAGTAAATGGATATAGAAAAATAACAGGAAAGGCAATTCATCATTCTATTATAAAAATAACTGAAGATTTGAACACAGTTGAACCTACCAAGAAGTAATTTAAAAGGGTGACACTGACAAAATCACATAGCTGAAAGAAATAAAAATTATGTAAATTAGCTGATGTAAAATGAAATGATTTATAAATATTCTCATAATCTTACATATCATAAATATGTCTACATACACATAAAATTTTATATAATATCTGTAGTCTCAAGACACTGCATGCAAATAATATTGTTACAAACTGAATCATACATAAAGTGTTTGACAAGAGTCATTCTTCTAAGCAGAGCTGTGGAAAATCTTTCTCCCTCTCCCTCCCTCCTTTCTTTCCTTTTAAATTTTATATTCATGTCTTGTGATACTATCTCTGTTAAAATATCCTAATTTGGGAGCACCTGGGCTGGCTCAGTTCTTAGAGCATATGACTCTTGATCTAGGGGTCCTGAGTTCAAGCTCCACATTGGGCATATATATTATTTAAAAAAAAATCCTCATTTGTCAGAGAAATTTTCCTCTATAACTTTAATTAATATAGGTAATATACAAAATTTCATTAAATAAATAGGGTGCATTATACTTTTCAATATTCTTTTAGATATGCTTTCTTCATTTCCATAACTACTGTTCAAAGAAAGATGATCTATCATGTGATCTCACTTTGATCCCAGGCAGACTTTTGGTATCTGAGTTTCACAACTAATATGTCCAGTACTGCCATTATTCTACCATGCTCTGAAAGTTTATTTCATGTTTAAACTTGGCAAGACTATGGTACCCAATTTTGTCAAACACAGGTCTAGATATTGCTGTGAGGCTATTGTTTAGATGTGATTAACATTTATAATCAGTTGACTTAAAGCAAATCAGATTACTCTTCAAAAAGTGAATGGATCATTTCAAGATCTTAAGAGCAACACTGGGATTCTCTGAAGAGGAATTGTGTATCAGTACTACACCACAGAAATTCCTTAACTTTTTCTCTTTCTCTCTCTCTCTCTCTTTTTCCCTCCCTCCCTCCTCTATTCAATCTGTTTCTCTGGAGGACCCTGACCTAATAAAGATGCAAAGATTAGAATAAGAGTGTAAATCCTGTACCTATTTCTTAATGTATGAGTTGGCTTACATTTAACAAATTCTTTATGCCATTTTTAAAATTTGTAAAAAGGGTGTTTTGAACATTAAATGAGATAATCAAGTGGTGTTCTTAACTTGCTGCCTACTATTTAAAAATTCTTCAATAATTTTTATTTCATTATTATCGTTAACATGATATTACTGGGTGGAAAAGCATAGAAACTGCGTAAATATTGCTAATTTATTATTTTCTAGCAATCATTTAGCTGAAACTCACTCAATGTAGACATCATCTAACATATGCATTCATAAATCCACTAATGTTAAATCACAGTTGTAATAGACAATGTACATTTTAAAAGAGTTATCAAAGCAAACTGCCTATTAATTCTCAATTTAAGAATTTAAAATTATTTTAGAAACCATATTTTCCAGCTCATGACATTTTAACAAGTCTCAATATGTAGATAAATGGGGGAGGAGGAAGGACTGTTTCTGGCCAAATATTTTCCAAGCATTATGAGTTACAAAGAAAGTTCCCTAAAATTACTTGATCTACAGTAATTTGACTTAGCATCTCCTCCTGTGCTTAGTGATATATTAACTTATTTTACTCTTCCCCACACTTTGGTTATGATGAGAGGCTAAGTCATCTTCAAAATATTTCTACTTACCTTGCAAAAATATATTTCCTTATTCATTAATAAGATTTTAAGTAGAAATAATGGCAAGTTGGACATAACCATCACTTATAAAATGAATCTGAACTTGATAATTTAGTCCAATGTATTTTTTTTAAGGATGGAAAGTGGGTTGGAGGAAGCCTGGTTCTTAACTGGTTCTGTATTACTAAAGTAGATAGACCACACTCCAGTCTATTTCAAACTCATAAATCTCTTTATGGCTCTTCTGCTGACATTAAGGCAAGGCTTATTTGACAAATGATTAAGACTCTTCCAAATGATATGAATGAAATTCTTTTGCTTGCTTGAACACTGATCAGTGGAAATAAGTACAGTATGCTCCATGGTATACGTAGAACAGGTATAGTTTGATAGTTTACCAAATAAAGCTGCCTATTTTAATTTTATTTTTTCAAGGCCAGATTGAGATTATTATGAGAATCTGAGCAAGCACCAGAAAGTTGTGTTACAATGTTTAAATATGTTTTCATGTTACTATAATTTTATAAAAGAAAATTAGGCTTGTGAAATGAGAATGGGAACTCATGAAAAATATGTCAGCAATGTATCTATATGAGGAATGTGATTAATTTTAAAGTACTAATAACATTTTGGACAATGCAGTGAGAGACATGAAATTTTAGCTCTCCTCCTTACTGTGACACCTTGTGTAGGCTATTCACCTGAGCTCCCTGTTCATTTATAAAATAAAGAGTGATTATAATCAAATGTATTCGTTATTTTTAAAGAGCTCCTCACTTATTCTAAAATTTCATAAAGTTACAACAACAACAAAACCAGTAACAACAACAACAACACCTGTGTTACTGATCAGCTGCCCTTTGTCAACTACTCCACCTGGAACTACTCATATATTACATCATTTTAATCCTAACAACAACCCTAACTTGATATGATAATGCTCATTTTACAGGTCAGGAAGACCATCATTCTTCTAGACACTTAACAAGTATTTCTAGTAATGAGGCTATACTGCACGTCCCACAGATATTTACTACCTAGAAGGATAAACTCTTTCCAAGTCTCTTTTTTGCCCCATACCTGAGATGACATTACATTTAGTCATCAAGTCTCCTAAGGCTCCTCTTTGCTGTAAAGTTTTCCCAAACTTTCCTTGTTTTTGACTTTTACAGTTTTAGTGGATACTGGTCAGATGTTTTGTAAAATGTTCCTCAATTGGGATTGTGTGATCTTTTTCTCATGCTACCCTAGGGATATGTGTTTTGGGGAGATGGACTATAAAAGGTAAGTGCTAGATATATTTTAATTAAAAATAAAATAAATTCCATTCTTAATATATAATATTAAGAATATATTCTATCTATCAATAGGATGTATATCATATATATATCATATACATATATATATATAGAATTTGATTGTGGTAAATAAATAAAAGAAGACCAAAATATGTGGATAAATATTCTGAATTTGTTTAGTTTCATGGCTAGAGATTTATTAATTTTATTGATATTTATAAATAATCTGCTTTTGGTTTGTTGATTTCTTTATTGTTTTCCCATTTTTGATTTCATTGATTATCTGTTCTAATTTTTTTTTAAAGATTTTATTTATTTATTTGACAGAGATAGAGACAGCCAGCGAGAGAGGGAACACAAGCAAGGGGAGTGGGAGAGGAAGAAGCAGGCTCATAGCGGAGGAGCCTGATGTGGGGCTCAATCCCATAACGCCGGGATCATGCCCTGAGCCGCAGGCAGACGCTTAACTGCTGTGCCACCCAGGCACCCCTGTTCTAATTTTTATTATACCTTTTCTTAGGCTTATTTTAATCTTAAAATACTTGTTTTCTAATTTCTTTTTTTTTCTTCTTTTTCTAATTTCTTAAGGTAGGAGCTTAGGTTGATGATTTTAGATCTTTCTTATTTTCTAATATACGCATTTGATGCTGTAAATTTTTATCTAATGCTGTAAATTTTCTAATATATGCATTTGATGCTATAAATACTGTTTCCAATGCATCTCAAAATTTTGATGACTTGCATTTTCATTTTTATTTAGGTGAATACATTTGTATTATTTAGAAGTGTGTTATTTTATTTCAAATATTTGGGAATATACCACCTATCTTTCAGTTATTGATTTATTTATTCCATTGTCCAGGAACATACAATACACTTTGCATGATTTCCCTTCTTCTAAACTGTTACAGTGTATTTTAGGGTCCAGGATGTGGTATATCATCTTGATGAATGTCCCATGTGAGCTTGAGAAGAACATATATTCTGTTGTTGGATGGAGGAGTATTCTCTAATTGTCAATTAGATCACATTCCTTGGTAGTGCTAGTTAGGTCCTTGCTGATTTTTACCTGCTTGATCTATCAATGTTTACAGAAAGGTGTTGAAGTCTCCAAATAATAGTGAATTTGTCTATTAGCTTTTAGTTGTATTTTGAAATTCTTTGAGGTGCCTACCTTGAGACTTGTCTTCTTAAAAAAAAAATACTGGCCCATCTTGATAACTGATAATTTCCCTTGCTCTGAAGTTTGCTTTGATTGAAATTAATACAGTTACTGCAGTTCAGTTCAGGTTAGTGTTTTGTTCTCCTCCTCTTTTTCTGCCTTCTATGATTTTAAATGAACATTTTATATGATTCCATTTTATCTGTTCTCTAATGTATCATACTCTTTTGAAAATTTTAGTGCTTTTTGAACAATGTTCAATTAGTTTTAACTAACCCAAGTCCATGATTGAATAAATCCATGCCTCTTCATTTATAGTGTAGGTAGGTTACCACAGGGTATGCCCAGTTAGTCTTTCCAGTCCCTTATGATTGCTATCATTTCACTTATTCATATGCTATAATCACCCAATATACTCTTGTTATTATAACTCAAATAGACACCATTTAGGTCAATTTAAAAAAAAAAAGAAAAATATTTTACCATCATATATCCCTTCTCTAATTCTCTTTCTTTTTGTAAATCAATGTTTTGATCTATTTCATTTTCCTTCATTCCTTTAGAACCACTTTTAGCATTTCTTGCAGGGCCAGGTCTATTGGAATGAATTATGTGTTAATTTTCTAAGGAATTCCTTATTTTTCATTCACTTCTGAAGAATACCTTCACTGGATAAAGAATACTAAGCTGATGGACCTTTCCCTTGTAACATATTATATATTTCACTTATTTTTTTCTTGCTTTTATAATTTCTGAGAAGTATACTCTAATTCTAAAGGTAGGGTGGTTCTCCCCCAACATCTGTTTTTAAGGCTTTTTTTTTCTTTTTCCTTGCTTTTCTGTTTGAATATGATATGCTGATTTTGTTTGTTTTGTTTGTTTTTGGTATTTATTGGTTCTGGTGTCCACTAGGCTTCTAAGATCTGTGATACGAGGTTGGTCATTAATTTGGAAATATCTTGGCCATTATTACTTCCAATATTTCTTCTGCTCCATTCTTTATTTCCTCTCCTTCTCATATTCCAATTATGCATATGCGATGACTTTTAAAATCCTTTCACCATTCTTGGATGTTTAGTTCTTTTTTTTTTTTTTAACACTCTTTTTTATTCATTCATTGAATTTCAGTTTGGGTTGTTCCTGTTGACTGATCCTTTCATTGGTTGTTGAACATACTGGTGTTTCCTTGAACGGCATTCTTCATTTCTGTTACAGTGTTTCTGAGTTCTAGCATTTCTTTTTGATTTTTTAAAGGGTTTCAGACATTCAACTTCTATTACGCATCTGTTGTTACATGGTATCTATTTTTTCCATGAGATACTTTAATATATTAATCAGTTTTAAATTCTCCTTTAATTCCAAAATCATTGCCATATGTGAATTTGGCCTAATGCTTATTTTGTCTCTTCAGACTGTATTTTATTTTATTTTATTATTTTATTTTTAAATTTTATTTATTTATTTGACAGAGAGACAGGCAGCAAGAGAGGGAACACAAGCAGGGGGAGTGGGAGAGGGAGAAGCAGGCTTCCCACTGAGCAGGGAGCCTGATGTGGGCTGATCCCAGAACCCCAGGATCACGCCCTGAGCCAAAGGCAGATGCTTAATGACTGAGCCACCCAGGCGCCCCCAGACTGTATTTTAAGTTGCCTTTAGAAAGACCTTGCAGTCTTTTATTGAAAGTCATGGTTGTTGTCTTGGATAATAGACACTGAGTTAAATAGATATCTAGTGCGATATGAGGCGGGCTCTGTTTAATGTTTGCAGTGGCTACAGTATACAGAGGCTTCTTATCTTTGTTTTTGTCTCTCCTCTTGACATTGTGCTTCTCAAATTACTCCTCAGAGAAATTCTGTATATTCAGGCTCTTTCAGCTATGATATTGAAATTCTGTTCTTGGAATTGTTAAGTCTGGGGCAGTGGAAGTGTTCCATAATCCTCCAGTTAAATCTCATGTTTTAGCTATCCTGTGTCTCAGGCCTGTCACCTCACCAGTGTCTTTTCTAATGTTACAGCTTCTTCTTCCCTTTGTCCCTTACTTTCCTTCAGTTACAATGTTCCTAATAGGTTTCCTCCATTCCCTGAACCTTGTTTGCATTGTGTCTTTCTGTGCTTTAATGAGTTAGGAAGTCAATTAGTCTGTGCTTTAATGAGTCAGGCTGGAGTGGGATGAATGCTCTTCCCCCATCTAGGATAAAACTAACACTTTGATAAAGTTCTTCCTCTGGAAAGTAGAACTTTGTCATGGAAAGTGCTCTGGGCATATTTAACACTGATTTCTCTTTTCCTTCTCCTGCCAGAGCAATGAGGGTATATTTCTTGGATCTTCATCATTAGAAGATGGAATTCCTTTTTAATATTTTCCACCTATTGTTAAGGCAGGTGGAATTTGCTTGCTCAATATTTTGACTTCGACAAGGAAGCTCTACTTGGGCCTGTGAAATATAGTTCTCAGTGTTACTACAATTAGTCTAATTTATATTTTATCTGACATAAAAAACTAGAAAATTCCACCCACAATAAAGAAAAAAGAATCCACCATAGTTCTCTAGGGAACACATTACATTTGTAAGAAAGAGGTATCAACTAAAAATAAAGGACATTCAAACAAATTATTAGAATAAATTATTTTCTCTGTACTCCGTGATGTTTTCCTCAAGCAAGCTTATAATGGCAAGTATAATACAAGCAATGGTATTTCTTTTCTTATATACGCTTTAGGTTTATCTTTGATATTGCTGTTGACCTTTCTGGAAAACTAGAAAAGTATATATACATACACGTGTGTGTATGTGTGTGAATATATATGCATAGAAATGTACATATATATATACACACGCACATACTATATATGTACACACATACACAGATTATATATATATATATATATCTTACACATCCATACACACACACGTGTGTATGTATATGTATGCATATATGTATGTGGGTGTGTATATATATGTGTGCGTGTATATATATATATATAGAATTCTTCTAATTATTTTATTTTTCATTTAAGGAATAATGTTTCCATGTGAGGATAAACTTGCTTTATAAGTTTGCTTTTCTTTTTTTTAAGGGAAATGGGAAACATTCCATTTTAAATGTAAATCTAACACAACATTAATTATTTCCATTCCCTTGATATTTTCAAAAAGACATATGGATGAAAACTCTTGATTTATTGTTTTGTTTGTACAAATTTAAAAAGAATACAATGACCAATAAACAAAACCGGATAGGTCTCTGCTATTGTGTGAACATGCTTTTTGTGTGAACACAACTGAAAGTCTTACCTATAATCTAAAACTTTACCTTAAAAGAGTATAAATATATAATGCCACTAGGTAGTTATTCCTTCATTTAAGTTTGGATATTTATCAATAACCTCCTACAAAATGAATTGGCTATAAGAAATGAAACTTTGGTCTCACACACGTAGGTAAAATTGTATTAGTTATCTATTGCTGTATAATAGTATTAATGCAAACTTAGCAACTAAAACGCACACATTTATTATCACTATCTCTGTTCGTCAGAAATACAGCTTAGCTAAGTCCTCTAGAGTTTCTCACAAGGTTGCAAATAAAGGGGTCAACCAGGGTTGGGTCTCATCTGAGACTCACCTGGGGAGAGGATCTGCTTCTATACTCATGAAGTTGTTGGCAGGGTTCCGTTTCTTTTTACCTGAAGACCACAGAGGGAGACAGAAGGCACTTTCACTTCCTTGCTCCTGGGACTCTGCATTTGGCAGCTTACTTCTTTAAAGCTGGAGGGTGAGACAGTCATCAGAGTGTTGGGTAGCAGGAAGTTATAATTTTATGTTATGGAATCTCAAAAGTGATATTCCATCACTTTTTTGTGTTTTCTAGAAAGAAGAAATTCACAAGCTCCACCCATATTCAAAGGGGAATGGATTATATAAAACCATGAATATCAGAATATGAGGACTATTTGAAACCATCTTAGAGTCTGCCTACCAGAGTAATTTAGCAAATTCAGTTAAGTCGTTGGCAGTCCAGGGGCATCCCCATGTCTTTGTCAGTTAAGTGTTCTGCCTTCAGCTGAGATCACACTCAGGGTCCTGGGATCAAGCCTTGCTCAGCAGGGAGCCTGCTTCTTCCTCTGCCCCTTACCCCGCTTGTGCTCTCTCTCTCTCTAAAATAAATAAAATCTCTAAAAAAACAAAATCATTGCCAGTCTAGAAAAGTCTAAGTAAATAATTGCTTGTAAGAAATACTTCAGGAGATTAGGGGAAAAAATAGGACCTCTTTCTCCCCTACTCTTCCATTTGCATTAAAAACTTTTCCTGCTAATCTCTAAAATCTTTGAGTGAGATTTTTTATTCCAAATTAATTCCTCTAACTAATTGAAGAAAATCATCGTATATAAACTATTTTTTCATTAGCTAATATTATATACTAAGTGCTATTCTAATTGTTGGACATACAATGGTTAAATAACCAGACACATAAAGAACAAAAAGATAGATGTTCAAGACTTTTAGATCAAAAGGATTTAATTATTCTGCCTAAGTTCTTTTGTGTTATAAGTAACTAAGACCTACTCAAGTTGTATCAAGAAGATTTTTTGGACTGTCCCAGATCGGAAATCTATCAGAAATGAAAGGAATACTTAAAAATAGTTGTTCTCTCATTCTCTTTTATAGAAATTCCTTTTTCTCTTCAAACTTTTGTTTTTTCTTCTTCTTTTTTTTTTTAAAAATTTTATTTATTTATTCGACAGAGATAGAGACAGCCAGCGAGAGAGGGAACACACGCAGGGGGAGAGGGAGAGGAAGACAGCTCACAGCAGAGGAGCCTGATGTGGGGCTCAATCCCATAACGCCGGGATCACGCCCTGAGCCGAAGGCAGATGCTTAACCGCTGTGCCACCCAGGTGCCCCTGTTTTTTCTTCTAAGTTCTTTATTATTCATGCATTCTCCTTCCTTATGATATGACTATATAGCTTTCTAGGCCCTGATTTCCCCCTACTATACATAAACACGTATGTTTAATTGATAAATTAAAGTAACAGAGATCTCTCAGAAGTACTGCAATTTAGAGATGAGAGAATTTTGTTTTAGTTCTCCCATATTGTTTACATAAACAATTCCATAGCCTTATGGAATCTTAAAATTTGTGATTTCTTATTATTTTATATTAGAAATTGACCCATCTTCTGTTTCGCTGTACAATTCATTTAAGTACTAATTTATTTAATTTGCTTATTTTCACCAACCTTTTTTTATAGCCATAGTAATTATTTTTTAAATGCAAACAAATGGTTGAATTTCTAAAATTAATAAAAAGCATTCTAGTTACACATTTTCTGAAATGTTCATCAATGATAAACTCTGTCATCATTGCACCATATCAAAAGTAGAAGCATTTACAGAAACATTCACTTGCTTTAATTACTTTTATTTAATAATTTATGTTCAGCTCTTGTAGCAAAAAGATAATTCTAATTTTTTTTTTTTTGCTTAGAGGCCTCTAAACAACACTTCAAATTACATCCCTCATTTTATTCAGTTCATCCGTAAATAAAAACTCCAGAAATGCATTCGTAATTTGAAAGACTGAAGTAAGATTATCTCTCAAAATATTTCTGTTTTTAAGGAGTTTATTTTATTTGACTTCATAACAGTTTTCTGAATAAATCTACATTTCCTGTGAGCTTTTTCATTTCTGTAGGTTCAGATTATAAGCTTTTTTCCCCTCTGCTCTTTATTTGGGTCTAATAAAAGACACTGTATGTCTAATTCATTGTATTATAAACACTTACTTTAAAAATTACACAATCAACTACTAACTTAAATATGTTAATATTTAACAGCACAAAAATCAATATAAAATACACTAATCTATTGCTAACCGTATATTTCATTAACCTTTTTTTAAAAAGGATTTATTTATCTATTTTAGAGAGAGAGAGAGAAAGCACAGGTACGGGGAGGGACAAAGGGAGAGGGAGAGAGAATCCTCAAGCAGACTTAGCACGGAGCCTGAAGTGTGGCTTGATTCCTGGACCCTGAAATTGTGACCTGATCCGAAACCAAGTATCAGAGGCTTAACCTACTGAGCCACAGTATCTTTTTAATCCAACTTTAAGTTATCCCTACATTTAGACATAAAATCAGTGTATCATTACATTCCTTGTGGTGTATCTAATTGCTTTAGTGAAATATTTTTGCATTAGCAATTCTTTGTTGAAAATTTCAGAACAAAGACCTACAGTTACAAAAGAGAAATGTTACCTTGAATAAATAAATCCCGTAAAATATAATAGTTTCTGTATTGGACTTGTCATTAAGGACAGCCAGCAAAGAAACTGGGTTTGCAAATGATATTTCAATGTCTTGTTTCATTCAAAATGCCAGTATTGGTTACATATACTCGATTTTGCACATATGCCATTCTTTAGGTGTTGGATGTGGAATATGACTGGATAATATGACAGAGCAAGTAACATTATGTAAATATGGGTAACTTTCTCAGAGTTTTAGCTGGAAGGAGCTCTCAAGGTAAACTTCTCACCGTCTCATAACAGTACAAGATAGAAGCCATTTCTTGATTTGAGCTGCAAAAGCATATATTAAAGAAGAGTGAATTTCCGAAGCTACATAAAAGGAAGATGGAACAGATGAAACCTATAGAAATAGATGATTAGGAACATCTGAACACTTCGTAAATTATCATGAAGTTCCTGAGTAAATTAGGTTGACATTTCCCAGTGAATAGGGGTACATGCAAGCCAAAAATAAAATAAAACAACAGAGTGATGTGAGAAATGGATCCTTAAAGGAGGAGAAATGAGGCCATCATAGTTGTAAATAGCATCTCCCAGAGCCCTTTCAAATTAGTCCTAAATGGATTTTTAACAAAATTTAACATGTATATACATTTTTTTTACCTGCAAAGAGACAATATTTTAACTTTTAACTCTGTTGTTTTAATAGTTATCCTCAAAGAAACATCGACTAGCCTAATATAAAAAACAGAATTCTGACACTAGGAAAATGCATATTTTTCTAAATTTTATTTGTAATCATGTAGTTTTAAAGAGTTTTTTTATAATACATAAATATGAGTCTATTATTTTAATAATCATGAAATGAAAAATTAATTTTATAATAAATGTAAAAATGAAAAGGCTTGGGTAATTGATAAAAAAGATATTCTGTTTTCCTAAGAATTTTTTAAATAAACTTATATTTTAAATAACTTATGATTTTTAAATTTTCAAATGTAATATAAAGTTGAAGATCTTTGGCAATCAGGTAACATACTTACTATCTTGGTTTGGTATGTTGGCAGGACAAATTCATGTAAGGATGTGTGGTGGTATACAATCATGAATTCTAAATAATCATTTCTATAATTAATGAGAAAGAGATTTAAAACTTATATTAATATAGCAATTGTTCAAATTTGCCTACAGGGGGGCACACTACAATTTATTTCTCTTTTCTTTCTCCTTCAGATTTAGAATATGATTAAACCAGTTGTTTCTTGTATCATTCTCACATACATGAATTTTCAATATATAATTCAGGTTTTATCCCGCTCTCAGATATTCCTATTGGATATGACTTAAGTATTACTAGAACCTACAAACACATACAAAAACTAATAAAGAGCTTGTAAGTGTTCCAGCTAGTCCTTTTAGGAATTCTCTTCCTTTAGATGTACTTCATTCTTCTCCCTTTTTCTCTTTTTCCTCTTTTTTTTTTTTTTTTTTTTTAATTTTGGCCATACCAATCTACAGGATATACTTAAGGAACTTTCATTATCTTATTAAAAGATTGTGTGAAAAACAGTTGTAATACAATAGTTCCAGTTCAAGGTAAACTAGGTAAGCTGTGTGATAGCACCTCATCGTCTTGACTGTATCCTCAATATATAGAATAGTGCCTAGCACAGATCAGCCATTCAAAATTTGCTTATTGAATTAATATAATACAACTTTTAAACATGCTTCCACTGTACAATTTTGCCACTTAAGTATTTAACTAAGGGAAATGAAAGCATATGCCCATAAAAAGACATATACAGGAATGTTCACAGTAGCTTCATTTATAATAGCTTCCAATGGAAAATATACAAAATGTCTATCTGCAGGTGAATGAAAAAATAAACTATGCTATATCCAGACAGCAGAATACAACTCAGAAATGAAAAGGAGTGATTATATGATACAATATGGATGTATTTCAAAAATAATTATGTGGAGTTAAAGAAACTAAGCCAAAACAAATATACTTCATGTTTTTTTTAATATAAATTATAGAAAATGTGTGTTAATCTATAGCAATAAAAAACAATTCACTGGTTGGCTCAAGGGGTAGGTTTTAAAGAGGGTGGTAGGGACACTTTTGGGGATGATGGATATGTTCATTATCATGATTGTGGCTACAGTTTTAAAATTTGAAATTGGTCAAATGTACAGTTTAAGTATGTGGTTTATTGTAAGTTATATCTCAATTAATGAAAAAGATAAAAGCAAAATTAACTGTGAAAGCGACTCAGTGTTGTTGTTGGCTAATAATGGTCAAGCACTGATTTAATGGGAAAAGTACAGATTGGGAGATCTCCAAAGAAATTGCTAAAGAGTCTTCCAACTTTAACATCTGCATGCAATTTTGTTTGTTCTGTGCATTCTGAGCTGTCTTTGATAAGAAGCCCTGTCAAGAGACTCTCTCTAAATCTGTTTCTGTTGACAGCCTGAAAGAGAAGAGTTAACAGCTGGTTGATGCCTTACTTCTTGCCTGAGCAATGCCTGAGGTTTGAATCTAGTTGCAACACTAACTCAAGACATTTAGATCTAAGGGAAACAAGTATCTGGTGAGTTTAACTATGAATTAAACTAGGTTTCTATATCTTTTAGTCAAAGTTGTTTATCAATGAAAAATTAATGAGTAAACTTTGTGAACACAGTTCAATTGGAGAATAAGAGTTAGTTACATACCACTGTGAGGGCTACCTAGCTAGCAAGTAAAGCTGAAGTGACCTCAGAGATGATAACTTTCCTAGATGAACTGGTCCATGCTCTCAGTCACATCTATCATGACAATAAGTGTACCACATATGGAGCAAATGTGGGATAGTCAGGCTGTCATGAGATACCTCCTTTAAAGGTATCCTTTCTCTAAGCTAGGTAGACTTTGTCCTGCATCAAGCCTATTGCAACTCACGAGTTTTAGTTTCAGTTCAAACTCCAAACCACTGTTGCTGGGTGAGTAGAGTACACATTGTATCTGACACATGCTAACATTTTTCCATCCAGTTCTTCAAGCGTATTGGATCAAGCTAATTTACTTCGGTTTACACTTAAATTTCTTTCAGCCTCTGGGAATTGGGATAATAGTAAGATCTAGCACTCTTTATAGCTATGTATGTATCCATTTATTATCCATTTGGTTTCTCTTTCATCTTCCTTTAATTCAAAAAACATTTCTTGAAATGCCTACTGTATTCCAGACACTGTTAGATATTATGAGGGAATCAATCGAAGTAATATTTGCAATACTTCAGAACTAGAAAAAAAACGCACTTTAAAAATTATTATCAAAGTCTTTCTTTTTTAGTCACCATGGATTTTACTTTGATTTTTATTAGGTTATAATGCACATTATTTTCAAATGCTATGTGAAGGATTATTATAATTGAGTTATGTTAGGCAGTTTCATATAAGTGATAATAAAATAAAAATGGCTTTACCATGCCATTATTTACCATTTTATGGTTTGCTGAATTTTAATAATATATAAAACATTTTTTTCTTTCCATTAATGCATTTTTTCAAGCCAACTGGTACCTCAAGTGTTCAAAGATTTTAAAAATGGCTTGATATTTAACTGTTGCTCTAAGATAGACAACTTTAATACATAAAAACAATACTTTGGACTTCAAAATGACCCATCTGCTGCATCCTGAACATGATTTCCATGTGGAAGCCTTCTGTTTGAAATCAGATTATTTTGTGTCTGTAGGAGACAGATATAAGCTCTGTAAAGTCATGAAAAATTGTTTAGACATGTAGAAAAATGTGAAAAAGCAATAAATACTGGGACATATCTTGGATTAACAACCTATTAGTAATTAAACCTTCTCACACTTGCTTCTCCCACTGGAAAAAAATAGACTAGTTTCTTTAATGATGTTTTTAATAGAAAAAAGTTTAAATTTGGAGATCTAAGTTTCCCAGACAAACAAAAACTAAAGGAGTTCGTAACCACTAAACCAGCCTTGCAAGAACTATTAAAGGTGACTCTTTGAGGGGGGAAGAAAGACCAAAAGCAACAAAGACTAGAAAGGAACAGAGAAAATCTCCAGAAACAATGACTTTACAGAGAATACAATAGCACTAAATTCATATCTATCAGTTAACACTTTGAATGTAAATGGACTAAATTCTCCAATCAAAAGACATAAGGTGTCAAATGGATAACACATCTGTATGCTGCCTACAGTAAGAGACTCATTTTAGACCTAAAACACCTCCAGATTGGAGTGAGGGAATGGAGAGCCATTTATCATGCTCATGGACATCAAAAGAAAGCTGGACTAGCAATTCTTATGTCAGACAATCTAGATTTTAAACCAAAGACTGTAACAAAAAACCAAAGACTGTAACAAAAGATGCAGAAGGGCACTGTATCATAATAAAAGATCTATCCAACAAGAAAAGCTAACAATTGTAAATATTTATGCCCCCAACATGGTAGCAGCCAAATATATAAAACAATAACAAACAAAAAGGAACTCGTTGATAATAGTACAATAATAGTAGGGGACTTTAACACCCCACTTAAACCAATTGACAGATCATCGAAGCAGAAAGCCAACAAGGAAACAATGGCTTTTAATGACACACTGGACCAGATGGAGTTAACAGATATATTCAGAACATTTCATCCTAAAGTAGCAGAATACACATTCCTTTCAATTACCCACAGGCAGTCTCCAGAATAGATCACATACTAAGTCACAAATCAGGCCTTAACAAGTATAAAGATTGAGTTCATACCATGCATATCTTTAGATCACAAAACTATGAAACTTGAATTCAAACACAAGAAAAAAGTTGGAAAGACCACAAATACATAGAAGTTAAAGAAGATCCTACTAAAGAATGGATGGGTCACCAGGAAACTAAAAAAAGAAATAAAAAGAATACATGGAGCATTGCCTGCCTGGCTCAGTCAGCAGAGTGTGCAACTCTTGATCTCAGGGCTGTGAGTTTGAGCCCCATGTGAGAGGTAGAGATTTCTTAAAAATAAAATCTTAAAAAAAAATACATGGAAACAAATGATAGTGAAAATACAATACTCCAAACCTTTGGGGTGTGGCAAAAGCAGTCCTAAGAGGGAAGTATATATCAATATAGGCTTAGCCCAAGAAGCAAGACAAATCTCAAATATGCAACTTAATCTTACACCTAAAGGAGCTAGAAAAAAAACAGCAAATGAATCCTAAAGCCAGCAGAAGGGAAATTATAAAGATTAGAGCAGAAATAAATGATATAGAAACAAACAAACAAAAACAGTAGAACAGATCAATAAAACCAGGAGCTGGTCTTTGAAAGAATTAATAAATTGATAAGCCCTAGTCAGACTTATCAAAAAAAAAAAAAAAAAGAGAGAGAGAGAGAGAGAGAAAGGACCAAAATAAATAAATCATGAATGAGAGAGGAGAGATCACAACCAACACCACAGAAATACAAACAATTATAAGGGAATATTATTAAACAGTAATATGCCAACAAATTGGGCAATTTGGAAGAAATGGATAAATTCCTGGAAACATATAAACCACCAAAACTGAAACAGGAAGAAATAGAAACCTTGAACAGATCAATAACCAGCAAAGAAATTGAATCAGTAATCAAAATTCTCCCCACAAACAAAAGTCTAGAGCCAGATGGTCCCGGAGGAATTCCACCAAACATTTAAAGAATGGCTAATACTTATTCCTCTCAAACTGTTCCAAAAAACAGAGGTGGAAGGAGAACTTCCAAACTCATTCTACAAGTCTAGCATTACCTTGATTCCAAAACCAGAAAAAGACCGGCTAAAAAGGAGAATTAAGGCCAATATTCATGGTGAACATGGATGCAGAAATGCTCAGCAAAATACTAGCAAATTGAATCCAACAGTACATTAAAAGAATCATTCACCACCATCAAGTGGGATTTATTCCTGGGATGCAAGAGTGGTTCAACATTCCCAAATCAATCACTGTGATACACCACATTAATGAAAGAAAGGGTAAGAACCATATGATCCTTTCAATAGATGTATAACAAGCTTTTGACAAAGTACAGCATCTATTCTCAATAAAAACCCTCAACAAAGCTGGGTAGAGGGAACATACCTCAAAATCGGTAAGGCCATATACAAAAGACCTACAGCTAATATCATCCTCAATAGGGAGAAACTGAGAGCTTTTCCCCTATGGTCAGGAATGTGACAGAGATATTGAATGTCACCATTGGTATTTAACATAGGACTCAGCAAACAGGAAAAAGAAAGAAGAAAAGAAAAAAAATGAAAGGAAAAGAGAAGAAAGAGAAGAGAAGAAAAAGAAAAGAAAGAGAAAAGGCATCTAAATCAGCAAGGAAGAAATCAAACTTTCACTATTTGCAGATGACATGATACTCTATACAGAAAATCTTAAAGACTCCACCAAAAACCTGCTAGAACTGATACACAAAATGAGTAAAGTTGCAGGGCACAAAATCAATGTACAGAAATATGTTGCAATTCTATACACCAATAATGAAGCAGCAAAAAGAGAAATCAAGGAATTGATCCCATTTACAATTGCATCAAAATCCATAATATAACTAGAAATCAACCTAACCAAAGAGGTAAAGGATCTGTACTCTGAAAACTATAGAACACTTATGAAAGAAATGAAGATGACACAAAGAAATGGAAAAAATATCCCAGGCTAATGGATTGGAAGAACAAATATTGTTAAAATGTCTATATTACCTAAAGCAATCTACACATTTAATACAATCCCTATCAAAATACCACCAGCATTTTTCACAGAACTAGACCAAAACAATCCTAAAACTTATATGGAACAACAGAAGACCCTGAATACCCAAAGCAATATTGAAAAAGAAAAGCAAAGCTGGAGACAACACAATTCCAGACTTCAAGCTATATTACAAAGCTGTAGGCATTAAGACATTATGGTACAGCACAAAAATAGACACATAGATCAATGGAACAGAACAGAAAACCCAGAAATGGATCTACAACTGTATGGTTAACTAATCTTCAACAAAGCAGGAAAGAATATCCACTGGGAAAAAGACAGTCTCTTCGACAAATGCTGGTAAGAAAACTGGACAGCAACATGTGAAACAATGAAACTGGACCACTTCCTTACACTATACACAAAAATAAATTCAAAATGGATGAAAGACCCAAATATGCGACAGGAAACCATCAAAATCCTAGAGAAGAACACAGGCAGCAACCTCTCTGACATCGGCCTTAGCAACTTCTTACTAGACACCTCTCTGGAGGCAAGGGAAACAAAACCAAAAATGAATTATTAGGACTCATCAAGATAAAAAGTTTCTGCACAGTGAAGGAAACAATCAACAAAACTAAAAGGCCTTCAGGTTGGGAGAAAATATTTGCAAATGACGTATCTTATAAAGGGTTAGTATCCAAAATCTATAAAGAAATTCTCAAACTCAACACCCCAAAAACAAATAATCCAGTTAAAAAATTGGCAGAAGACATGCACATTTTTCCAAAGAAGAGATAGAGATGGACAACAGACACCTGAAAATATGCTCAACATCACTCATTATCAGAGAAATATAGATCAAAACTACAATGAGATATCACTTGACCCCAGTCACAATGGGTAAAATTAACAACTCAAGAAACACAGATATTGGTCAGGATGTGGAGAGAGAGGAACCCTCTTACACGGTTGGTGGGAATGCAAACTGGTGCAACCACTTTGGAAAACAGCATGGAGTTTCCTCAAAAAGTTAAATATAGAACTACCCTAGGATCCAGCAACTATACTGCCAGGAATTTACACAAAGGATACCAAAGTAGTGTTTCGAAGGGGCATGTGCACCCCAATGTTTATAGCAGTGGTATCAACAATAGCAAAATTATGGAAAGAGCCCAAATGTCCATCGACTGATGAATGGATAAAGAAGTGACTTATAAAAATATATATATAATATTCCATTATATATAATTATATATTATATATTCCACTATATATATTATATATTCCATTATATATATACAATATTCCATTGTATATATAATATTCCATTATATATGCAATATTCCATTATATGTATATAGTATGGGGATATTATATATAATATATAAATTACAGGAATATTACATATAGAAATAATATAGGAATAATATATGCAGGAATAATATAATATAATAAAGGAATATTATATATAATGGAATATTAGCTATCAAAAGAATGAAATCTTGCCATTTGCAACATGTGGCTGGAGCTAGAGTGTATTATGCTAAGTGAAATAAGTCAGTCAAAGAAAGACAAATACCATATGATTTCACTCACGTGGAATTTAAGAAATAGAACAGATGAATATGGGGAGGAGGAGAAGAGAGAGGCAAACTGTAAAACAAACTCTTAACAATAGAGAAAAAACTGAGGGTTGCTGAACGGAGGTCGCTGGGGGATGGGCTACATGGGTGATATGTATTAAGGAGGGTAACTGTGATGAGCACCGGGTGCTATATGTAAGTGATGAATCACTAAATTCTACTGCTGAAACTAATATTATACTACATATTAACTAACTGGAATTTAAATAAAAACTTGAGGCAAAACAAAACAAAATAAACAGAAATTTGAAACAAAACAGAAGAAAACTAGATCTACCCTATGATCCAGTAATTTCACTACTGGGTATTTATCATACAAAGAATATAAAAACACTAATTCAAAGGGATACATGCACTCCTCTGTTTACTGTAGTATTACTTACAATAACCAAATTATGGAAACAGTCCAAGTGTCCATCCGACAGATGAATGGATAAAGAAGATGAGGTATATATATACAAAGGAAGAGTACTCAGCCATTAAAAAAGAATAAAGTCTTGCCACCTGCAACAACATGGATGGATGCAGAGAGGACAACACTAAGTAAAATAAGCCAGGCAGGGAAAGACAAATACCATATGATTACACTCATGTGGAATTTAAGAAACAAAACAAACAAGCAATGGAAAAAAAAAAAGAGAGAGAGAGAGAGAGACAGAGAGACAGAGAGGCAAACCAAGAAACAGACTCTCAACTACAGAGAACAAACAGATGGTTACCAGAGGGGAGGTGGGGGGTGGAGGCTGTGCGTGTGAAATAGGTGATGGGGATTAAGGAGTACACTCATCATGTAAGCACTAGGTGATGTACAGGATTTTTCAATCACTATATTGTACACCTGAAACTAATATAATACTTATGTTAACTATATTCAAATTAAAATAAAAACTTAATAAAAATGAAATGTTTTAGAAAATTTTATTCAAATTTTGGTAATTATCTCTACATAATGAAGGTAATTTATAACCCATTTTTTAAGAGGCGCCTGGGTGGCTCAGTAGGTCAAGCATCTGCTTTCCACTGCGATGGCTCAAGTCATGATTCAGGGTCTTGGGATCCAGCTCTGCTTGTGCTCCTTGCTCAGTGGGGTGTCTGCTTCTCCCTCTCCTTCTATCCCCCACCCCGTTCATGCTGTCTCTCTCTCAAATAAATGATTAAAATATTTAAATAACCCTATTTTTAAAGAATTTATGCCCTATATTGCATCAGAAATATGTCTTTGGGGGTGCCTGGGTGGCTATCTGTTAAGCATCTGCCTTCGGCTCAGGTCATGATCTCAGGGTCCTGGGATCAAGCCACCTGTCGGGCTCCTTGCTCAGCATGGAGCCTGCTTCTCCCTCTCCCTCTGCCTGCCACTACCCATGCTTGTGCTCTCTCTCTCTCTCTGTCAAATAAGTAAATAAAAATCTTGAAAAAAGAAATACGTGTTTAAGTTTTTATATAGCTGGAACATATGCTGAAAGAAACAACTATTTTATGTGCAATAAGGGATCCAATGAGTTTTATCATCATAAAATGTGAGACCAAGAAAATTTCAATTTGATGTTGTACTTTCTCCTTTAGGTTTTATGTCAATATCAGAAATGCATAATTTTAATAACAACGTGATCAGTGCCAGACTCTGTGTGTATATGGAATCTGTCAGCTCCAACCTGACTCCAGGTTTTTCCTTCTCTATCATCAATCATTTCAAGTTAATGTATCTTCTTCTTTATCTATCATCAATCATTTCATATTAAGAATGAATCATGAAGAACTTTTGGCTTACTTACTATTTTGGATTACAATCACCAAGCTACAGACATTTGAGTCTTCTTTCTTAGCCTCCTCACTTAGGTGGCAACTACTAAACACATCATTTTCTCTGGTGCTCATGCTTCATAATGCAGGGGAACAATAATTATCTATGTATTAGAGATTACAAATCTATATATAGAATTCCATTTTTGACTGCGCCTACCTTTAGGAGAGGTCCGTGGACTACGAAAGGTAGAAGAGGTGCCCTAGGAAACTAACCTTATTTATATAAACAGACACTGGAAATACAACAGGGGATACGATCCCTTTTGAAATCAAAGATAAAATATAAAAAGCAATATAATGAATAAATGCCAGAGTTAAAACTTTAACCTGGATTTCTACCTCTAAATTTCAGATTTTATTATTTCGTTAAATCTAAGTATCAATGAATGGCATGTTTTTGTCAACTTCAAACAAATCTTATTTTTAAAAAAATTGTCTACCAGCTAAATCTGGGCAGAAAAGGATATCTTGGGGCCTAAAACATTTAGCACTGCTTGTCACAGCTTTATCTTTGTTGCTAATACAAATTCAAGCAAGAGGTTCTTGATTTTTTTTTTCAGAAAACGTTGAGGGAAAAGCTATGTAGATTCCATTTGGATCCATTTGGGGTGCGATGAGATACAGCAGGAGAGTACTGTATCCCTGCAATATTCTGAGATAGTAGTACTATTGTGTTCCTGTGATATTCTGTTAACTGGTTTTATGAACCATTTTTTGGTCACATTTCACATCTGCAAGTTTCCCTTTTTGAAAATATTTTATGTGTCAGGGCCAGCAACTATTGTAAGCCATCGCTTCCCAGAGGTCAAGCTCCCTGAGTCTTAGCCATACGTAAATAAATTCTTCTGAGAGATGCAGGGCTGGAAAGACCGCAGGAGGACTTTCCATCCAGATATAGATACAAGAGGCTACACTGAAACTTTTCATGTCGCATCTCTTCTCTTACAATTTTTTTGAGGGTGATTCCTACCTTTGTTAGTTCCCATGTCTATAAATATTTCTTGTTAAGAAGACAGCTGCCTGAAATAAAGTAGAAAATCTCTAATAAAAATATAAAAAGAACTTCTGATAGAGTCTCAATGAATTATTTACCACTTTTATTATTGGTAATAAGACTTTGTCTTCTAAGACTCCAAAGTTGCCACAGTGAAAAGGTAGCAAATTATGGTATGTGCCCTGGGAAAGCATCTCTACTCTGCTAGCCAAATTGATTTAGCTTCTCACAGTTCTGGGCATGGCTTCTTAAAAAAATATGGCATTTCATAATAAGGATAAGCCTTCCAGCTACACAGCCAGAACAAATAGATAGTGCTTAGGGTTAAAGGAGAGTTATTTTCTAAGTTGTCTAGTGCTACCTTTAAAGTCAATAGCATTATTTGTGATAGAAAAATGGAATCACTGAGCAACTTCTCTGAAGCTACCATTGAGATTGATATATTCTTCAGAACTCCTGGACCGATATTTGAACAAGTATTTGGCGATAGCCCTAGGCCAAATGTCTCATATAATCGTAATCTACATGGTGTCTGGATATAGTTAGTGAGAAGATAGCAATGGAGAATGTATTATTAAATTGGTTCAGCAATGCAATGCTGAAATTAAGTAAAATGACTACTTTAACTGTTGAGTAATAGATAAATATAAGTGATTCAGTCAAGTGGAAGATGAATCATTAGGCCATTTCATATATGAATGGCGGGTTGAGTTTTTTAGGTAACTCCTCTTTTTATAACACCTAAATTGTGGTCCGGTATGTCAAAATTTTGGATGCTAATTAATTATCACAATAAAACACAACTGCTATCCATGAGCTGCAGGCTGCTTTACCAGACAAGGTATGAGTAGATGAAATAAATAATGATATACAAAATGGGTGTGTTCTCATTTAACTGTCAACATTTTTTCACCTGGATTGGTCCAAATCTTCTAGTCACTGATTATATAATAGTCATCAAGACCATGACACTTCTTTGGAGTCAAACTTAAACACTTTCCTGCCTCCTTTAATGTATTTACGACTATGCTGAACAACCCAGCACAATAAGATCATAACACACACAATTGTATAGTCTAATATTGTCTTCTGCAAATACTCAGACAATTAAATATCTTGGACACTTTTGGTCACAAAACAAGGTCACAGCTCTCTCTCCTTACTTGGCTTGTTCCTGCTTCTTGAAAGAATCATGGAGAAAGTACATGATGTGGGGGCATGCTTAGCTACTATTTCCCTCCTCTCCCCAGTTAGTTACCAAGGATTCCGATTTCCAGTATTAGAGTGGATTTCCTGGAGTTGGGGGGTAGGGAAGAGAAGGAACAAGAGACTCAGGGGAAAATACCATGAGGAGAGGTCTTATGAAGGTCTTCCTTGTTCTAGTACTTTTGTTATCAGAGGCAAGTCAACACTCCTCTTTGAAGCTCCTTTTATTTCTTTGGGGTTGAATTAGTTTCTGTCACCTTCCTAGCAATTTCTGTTAAAGCAATCTAGTAGCAAACTTTGGAACACATAAGGACTGCCATTTTAACATCCTTTATGTGTGTCTTCCTTGCTAAACACCTAAGCTTTCTTTTTGTTTGTTTCAAGTTTTTATTTAAATTCTAGTTAGTTAACATATACTGTGATATTGGTTTCAAGAGTAGAATTTAGTGATTCATCACTTACATATAACACCCGTAAGTTTTCTGACCCCCATGGTCATCTAATGAATATCTATGAATATTTGTCACACTCCTGCTTTCCTTAGGTAGGTTTATGACTACTTCAAATCTGTTAATGACACCAGATCAGGGGAAAATTACAAGTCATACATAAATATAAGGGGTTTTTCATATATAAGATTTATTTTGAAGAACATGAGTTGCTCTGCTCATTTCAAATTAAGAAATAAGGGACTGAAGCAACAATCAACTATTAAATATACAGAATATTTTTAATTAATAAAGTATATTCACTTTTATTTTTACTGATCACGAATGGGGTATTCAGGCAAATCAAATAATCTGTATAGTGGGCAGTTGCAAAATTATCTTTTATCATTATAGAATGTACAAAGAAGATATGAAAAATCACTGTTAAAATAAATCTATAAGTGTAATTTTTTCTCTTTTCTAATCATGAGAATCTTGCCACAGAATTGTGACTTTAAAAATAAGATGTTATTGTTTAGGAAAATACCAAATTACCACTGATAAAACTATTTGCTAAACTCCAGAATGTTGCCTTAGTTGTTATTTAAAGTTCAATAAAATACCATATGCATTTCAGCTAAAATATGATGTCTACTTAAAGAGATCAGTAAAAAGATTTTGCCTAAAGGATGGTATGTAGACAAAGACAATTTTTAAGGGAGTAAGATTCACTTTAATGATTTTTGTTTAATAGTCTTCTGTCTTGAGAGAGTAACTTTGTGGACTTACCTTGGTTTCTTTCAAAAGTAGACAACAAACACAGCAAGATAAAAGCGGGCTATATACCAGTGAAGAAGGCAATGGGGTTATAAGTGTTATTTCTCTTTAAGAAGAGTTTCTTCAGTCATCGATCATGGAAGTGACCTTGCTCCTCAAAGCTAACTGGGTCCTTAATTGCTTGATTTCAGAAAGCAGATGAGTTAACCTAACCATACTACCAGTGTCACATGCATTCTCATGTTCATCATAGGTCAGTAATAAGGCAGTGCCAAGCTCTGTCTTCCATTAGAAGTCTCTTTGTGTTCTTACATGGTCCTTACTGAATTTCTGTACTTTGGTAATATCTTAACTGCACTACTGCTTGATGTATATATATTTACAAAATATGAAAAGTAGAATTTTCCATTGTTTAATTTTCTTAGCCATTGAAACAGTTCATACTTTATCAAATATTTATGTCTTGATCAGTTATTCATTTAAGTTTGGGAAAGTATGCCATCACAAAAATTAAAATTGTTACATTTAATGTATATTGAATGCTGGTTGTTTGGATATCAAGACATCAGCTGATAGTACTTTTTGAGAGATCAGTTTTCTTTGTTAAATAATAAATACCAGTTCCTTAACTTTTTAAAAAAGCATAGCAACTTATTAATGGGCCTGATTTTCAAAAAGTTCAGAATTGCTTTCAAAAGTATGCACACAGTTTAGTAAAAAATCTACTATTCTGGAATTTATATGTGCAAATTATCTTTTTACATGGAAAGTTTGTGTATGCAATTATGCAGCCTCATCAAAATTCACCTTTAAATGTCAGAACTATTTATCTACTCTCTCAGAAAACTTCATATTTCAATTAGGCTGGGTACTTTAATTATGGCAGATCTTTAAAATTTATCAAAACATGACAAATATATTAGAATGGTAAAATTAACAAACAACAACTGTAATTTTTTTCCACCACTACCACTTTATGTATGTGGAAGACTGAAGACTGCTCTGGTAGTAATCCCTTCCTCAGTAAAACAAACAAACAATCAATCAGAATTAATAATGGCAATGATATAAATGATACAATCAACTTAATAAAGAAATAACAAGAGTAAAATGGATATTCTAGTTCATTTACTCTCTCAAGTTTTATTTATTGAGCAACTACTAGGTATCAGTTATTGTGATGTAATTTGGATATATAGAGGAATAAAATTTGGTTTCGCATTCTGAGATGCATAATTTGTAAGAGCGCAATCAGGTAATTAAAACAAAATGCTATAGTGATGTATGCAGGTATTAACATAATTCTTTAGAATGATGTGAATAACAGACTAGGTTGGTAAATAAGTCTGACAATAAATGAAACTTGGGCTAGTCCTTCAAAAATGAATTAAATTTGATAGATGATAGATAAGCAGAAAGAAAGTTCTAGGTTAAAAGAAAAGTGTAAGCAAAAGTGTAGAGAAAAAAAGCCATGAGGAGTTTGAGGAATATGTGTATTTCAGTTTTGCTCCTGGCATGTGGAAGCAATAGGTAAGAAAAAGTGAGGAAGTCTGAAGATGAATAAATTGTATAAGGCCGTTTTTGCCAACAGAAATATTCCAGACATCATTTAATGAGAACCTAAAGAACAAAAATCATCAGGCTCTGACATCATCATCTGTGTGGTTGTCTTGAAGGGGTTCCGGGGATAGAAGTAAGAGTAGTCTTCCTAGATGCGATAGGAGCGCCGAGAAATAGATACTGGGAGGGGAAAATGCAGAAAGAGATTATTAGGGACTCTTCCTCTAATCAATTTGTGAAGGAGACCTTTTTATGATCAATATGGATGGGGCTATAAAATGAGAAGCAGTGCCCTGTAGAGGTAAAGTGGAGAAGGTTGAGTAGCCAAGCACATGCAGCTCTGAAGGCACCCTGCAGAATTCTCTTGTTACTCAGCTCGCTCCTGGGTATCTAAGCCCTTTGATTGGGTATCTTCTTGGTTCAAATCCCTTATTCTGATTTTCTTTAAATCCTGACTCCCTTGGATTGCTGCACATATTCAACATTTTGTGAAAATGTGTTCACTCTTCTGACCGTTTTTCTGATACTATGTTCCAATGTTTTCTTTCCCAATCAATGGTCCCAGAATATTCTTTATCTTGCCTAGCTCCCTGATCATACTTGTTTTATATCATATGTGTGTAATTGTTTTATAGGAAGCTTAACCTGCTTTAAATTAGAAAACTGGAATCCCAAAAGATTAATAGGCACTGTCATAAAAACAAACAAACAAATGAACATTTCCCCAGTCATGATTCATTGCTCACCGATTTTTTCCCCCCTTCTCCCAAGATCACAGTCTTTGGATACTATTGGATACTATTATTTCATACCTATCGTCTGGCTGCCCAAATGTTTAGGCAGAAAGGCAATTCTTGTAGCATTCAGTTTTTCACGGGTGGAATAGAAGTCGAACTGGGAGGCACTGGTGGATTTGCATCTAAGGCTCAGAGGCAAGTACCACTGTTACTCTAGCATTGCCTATTGTGCGCTGGGCCAGCGTGGGACACTGTGATGCCAGCTTATCTGTGAGCACATCCAAAGTGAAAGCGTATCTTCTTCAACTTCCCATGTGAGTGGGAACTTCGGGGAAGTTCTGAATAAACTACGGCTTATTCAATATCTTTGGAATTAATCATGTTTCTACTCAAATTAGCAGGAGTTAGTTAATTTTGCTTCCTACTAAGAATCTTAAAAGTTATAATGTCATTCATAATTTTATTAAATTCATGCTGTAAAAAAAAATCATATCCTCATGTCTGTGGGCTCAGGAAACATCTGTCCCCATCCCTGGCATACCGTCAGCATTTAATTTTATATCTAAAGGGCATTTTGGCCTTATTTAACTTCCTCAGGCTACTGTATAAAATTGCAATGCCAAGTTTATTCATTTATAACTAAATATATATTTGTAACAAGATGTAAATTGGCTTGTTTTGCATTATCAGTTGATTGTCCACCTTTAGAAAATCTGTAAAATGTTTCATCAGATTCTGAAAAACCTGCTGTAAATGTGTGCAATTAGAACACCATAATTATTTTGTTCAATATTTAATGGAATCAGGCTAAGCCAGTCTAATATATCCATCTTTTATTAAGGATTTTAATATTCAAATTTATTATGTTCACCACTTTTATATACATTACTGCATTGAGGAATGCCTAGCCTGCAGAACCACAGTTTCCAAGTCTTTTGGTCAAAGCCCACACTATATGGGATAAAGTTTGGAGAATATTTTTTTTGAAAGCTTTTGAAGAATTTATTTATTTATTTGACAGAGAGAGAGACAACGAGCGAGGGAGCACAAGCAGGGGAGCGGCAGAGGGAGAGGGAGAAGCAGACTCCCTTCTGAGCGGGAGCCAGATGTGGTACTCGATCCCAAAACCCTGGGATCAGGACCTGAGCCAAAGGCAGACGTTTAAGGGCTGAGCTACCCAGGCACCCCAGATTGGAGAATTCTATCACTTGCTTTGCTTACTCTCCTTGTTCTCTGATTATATGATTGACTAATTCACATTTGTTTGGGTTACCTTTCTTTTTGGTTTTGTTAACATATTCCATCTGGTTACAATCAAGCCTTTTAGAGTTGGTAGTTAGTTTCTCCCTTTATGATCACATTTGCTTTTTGTTTTGTTTATAATTTGTACTCTTAAACCTTTGGAGCCAACTCTCTAATCCGCAACCAACAATAGTAGCTAAAGACAGAGCCATAATTTGTTTTCGTTCTGTTTTGCTTCACCTGAAAGGATATTGACAGAGACATTGATTTCTACCCAAACAAAATATAGTTTTGATTGGTAAGCAGTCAGTCATTTAAATGGTTTCATCACGGAAGAGAATCAACCAGAGGGATTTGCTATTCAAATTAATCAAAATTTTCTGTGTCTGTTGAATTGCTTGGGTGACTGGCCCAAAGATAAACAGGGAAAAGCAAAATCAGAAAAAGTAATGAGAGTATGCAATATGTTAATAGATTATAATTAATAAAAGAAAATAATAGCTGCAAGAATGAAAAAGTGTGAATGGATGGAAAATATATGTCTATTTTTGAGTAGCTAAAATATGTCAGACATTATCCTGCATGCTATGTATGTCAAATCCATTTTTAAGTAGGATTTTTATTGTCTCCATTTTATATATAAGTAAAGGGGAGACTATGAAATTTGTATCAGGTTGTTTAGCTATAGGTTGTACATGTAGGAACTAAATTCAAGCAATTTTGCTCCAGGTGCCATTATGCAATATTACCTTGGAATGAAATCCAGGGTCATTAGTTACTTTTCCAATATCTTACAATAAAAAAAAAAATGGAGTTGGTAAGGAAAACTCATTTCTTTTCCCATTAGAGAATGGTATAAAATTGGGGCACCTGGATGGCTCAGTCAGTTAAGCATCTGCCTTCGGCTCAGGTGAGGATCTCAGGGTCCTGGGATCGAGTCCCGCATTGGGCTCTTTGCTCAGTGGGGAGTCTGCTCCTCCTTCTTCTTCTGTGTCCTGTCTCTCTCTCTCTCTCAAATAAATAAATAAAATCTTTAAAAAAAAAGAATAGTATAAAATTGAAGGAGCAACAAATGACTGGGAATTTCATACTAAGGTAATATTGCATAGTGGCCTCTGAAGCAGAATTGCTTAAATTTAGACCCTGAAAGCATAAATTACAGCGGAACCACCAAATGCAAGTTCCTTAGCCTCCTGTTTACTCATATGCAAAACAGAGACAATGAGAAGTCCCATCTAAATGTGCATTTTACATGTAAAGAATGTTGGATAACCTGTGACACATTTCAGGTACTCAATAAATGTCAGTGTTGTAATGATTATTATCTGACTCAGGGTTACCAGGAAAAAAAATGCCAGTGCCATGAATAAGGGCAGAAAACCAGTTTTGTGCAGGAGTTGATAAATTTATCAGGGTAAATTGTGTTTGAGTTGCTTGATAAAATTCCAGGAGAATGTACAGAAAAAAATGTAGAAGTGTGAGTAAAGAACATGAAATATCAAGCTGGAATTTATTGCTTTCACATTTGTCTCTATAGAAGTGATGGATAAAGCTTAAAGAAAATAAGAGATCAACACTGGAACAAGAACAGAGAGAAGAGGACCAGAAAGGGAGGATTTGTAGCACATCAGTCTCATTTGAACTTAGTCACTGTATTATTATCTTGCTATTTAGTATACTTAGCATCTTTGAATAGTACAAAATATTACAAATAAAAAAGGATTGTTAGTGCATATATTTTTATATTTTTAGATAAAACAGAATTATTTAAAATGTTGTTTAAAATTTTACACAGTCCAGGGGTGCCTGGCTGGCTCAGGCAGTAGGGCACCCAACTCTTGATCTTGGGGTCATGAGTTCAAGCCCCACATTAGGTGTGGGGCCTGTATAGAAAAATAAAATAAAACAAAATTTTACACAGTCCTTAAAAATCACAGATGTGAACAGAGTCTTTGATATTTAATGAAAAATTATTGGTAAATAAATCAATGGATAAATTGGTAGATTGGTAAATGAAAGAACATGTAAGTTATATATATTATGGAAATTGAGTTTGAGTCAATATAATGTTTATCTATCTATTTTGACAAAAGGAAACAGTTCTACAATATTGTATTACATCCTGAAAATAATCACAACTCAGTGTGATTTGAATAAAGAAGGAGTCTAATAGCTCATATTGGAAGTTGAAGCTAGAGTCACTAGTACTTGGAATCCCATTAAAAGAATCACATTTAAAGAATAAAATCACATTTAAATAATATTTAAAAAACGTAAAAATATTTAACATTTAAAGAATAAAATTTTTAAAATATTGTGTTAAAGAAATCTTCTGACATATTTTGTCAAAACTATAGGGACTGAAAATGATTAACTAGCAGCCCTACCTTTTTACTCACTTACATTATTCATTTATGGGGAAAAGCCTTGTGGATCAGTTGCATAACCTTCACAGCCCCTAAGATCTTCAATATTCCCAAGGATTGAGGTCACTTTGCCCTTTTGTATTATGTAAAAAAAAATTATAATTTGTAGGGTAATTTATATATCTTATATACTATAAATAATAATACACATTGTATATATTATAACATATATTTTTACACAAGCTATAATATATAATTATATATATCATATATATAAACTTATAGAGAAATAACCTGGAAAGAATAAAATGGTAAAGACTATAGAAGATGTGAACATCAACACTGAAGAAGACTCAATACATTTGCATTGTACATATTCTTTTCAAGTGTATGCTGAATATTTACCAAAAAAAATTGCCTGCAGTAAGTGTGAACAAATTTCTAAAGATAATAAATCATACAGAGTGTGATCTCTGTCTATAGTGGGAATAACCTACATACTAAGATAGAGAATATAATGTGCTTCAAAATTAAGCAAAAATTTCTAAATAACTGATAGATAAAAGTAATCACAATGGAATGAGAAAATGTTTAGAACTAAATAAATATCAAAATATGACACATAAACCTTATGGAATTGAGTTCAAACCATGTTTAATGGGAAATCTGTAGTCTTTAAAACCTTTACTTTATTGTAAAGATAAAAAGGTAAAAACCAATCACCTGAACATTGTGTCAAGAAATTGAAAAATACATGGAAATTAAATCTACCATACATAAATAAAATAAAATAAATTATTTTATTAGAATTTAAAAATAAAGCACAAGAGATAAAACAAACTGGTTATTTAAAAAAATAGATGAAATGGATAAGCTTCTACCATGACAGACCAAGATAAAAAGGAAGAGAGCACAAATGATCATATTAAAATGCAAAAGGGGATAACATTACAGATACTACCAGAATGATTCTGAAGATGACATTACAAGTAACTTTATGCAGCTAACTTTGATAATTTATATTAAATACATAAATTCTCAGAAAACCATAATTTATGAAAACTGGCAATATGAAAAATTATAAATCCCAATATTCCTATAAATATTAGAAATATGGGCTCTGTAATAAAAATTTTCTCACAAAACTAAACACTCATAGGTCTTCAACAGTGGATTCTACCAAATATATCAAAAAAAAAAAAAAAAAGGCCACTATTATGAAGACTTTTTCAGAGAACTTATGAGGTAAAACAATATTAAATTGACATTGTATGTTAAGACAGGAAAATCCCTGTTATTACCATAGATGACAAATTATAAACAAAATATTAGTAATCTAACTAGTAACATCTAAAATAAATTAGTTTTATTCCAAGAATGAAAGGGTAGGTTAATATTTGAGAATCAACTAGTTTGCCATGTGATCAAGCAATCCTGTTTCTGTGCATATATCCAAAAGAGTTGAAATCAGGATCTCAAAGAGATATCTACACTCCCAAGTTTATTGTAACATTATTCAAAATAGCCAGGATATGGAAACAACCCAAGTGTCCATCAACAGATGAATAGATAAAATTGTGGTATATACATACAAAGGAATAATATTCTACCTTAAAAAAATAAGGAAATCCTGCTATTTGCAATAACATGGACAGACATGGAAGACATTATGCCAAATGGAATAAGCCAACACAGAAGGATAAATACAGTTTGATTTTACTTACATGAGAGTTACCTAAAATTGTCAAAAACTCAAAGAAGTGGAGAATACAATAGTGGTTGCCAGAAACTAATGGGGGGGGATGAGAAAATGAGGAGTTGTTGTTAAATATATAAAAAATTCTAGACATGATGGATTACTAAGTTCTAGATATATGCTGTACCACATGATTCCTATAGTTAACAATATGATATTGTGTACTTCAAAGTTTGTTGAGGGTAGACAGCATGTTAAGTGTTAGTATGCACACCAAAAAGGGACACAAAGAAACTGGGAGGTGTTGGATATGTCTATTTCCTTGATTGTGGTGATGATATCATGGATATTTGTATATGTTAAAACTCATCAAATTGTACACATTAAATATGTGCAGTTTTTTGTATATCAATTATATATCAATAAGGGCATTAAAAAGAAGAGAATGTCTTACCAGTGTAAAGGTAGAAAACCAAAACTAACCAATCAACCAAACAAAAAAACACAGAATAGATATCCAAAACCACACATATGTATAGCTTAGCACTTCATCTAGGACAAATTTCACAATGTGAAAACAGTGTAGCAAGGATGGACTTTTCAAAAGATGTTGACAGGTTCATCTAGTTATCAATGTGAGTAAAAATGACAACTGATCTCTGTAATTCACCATGTACAAAAAGAAATCCCTGATTATATGATGATCTAAATATAAAATTTTAAATGCTAAACTTATAAGAGATGTTGGAATAAAAAAGATTTCTATAACAAGACTTGAAAATTGTATTATCTTAAAGGAAACGTTAAAATTAAATTAGACAAAACAAACAAATAAAAAGAAATCTCTGCCATTATGACAGAAGAGTGGTAAGCAATAGGATGGGAAAATATATTTAATATATAATATAACTATAAACATTTACTCAAATCAGTCATCAGGAAAATGCCAGATCAAACATCGTCACGATTGCTGAATTTTAAACCCTAGATAATTCTAAGTTTGACGTAGATATGGAGTAATGAGAGCTCCTAACTACCCCTGATTGAAGAACAGATTGATACAACCACTTTAAAATCATCTTTAAGTTTCCATCATGAATATTTTTGGCAGAATTTTCTAAGGTTGGATATGCAGATTCTTTGCGACCGTGTATATACACTTAGGCATACACTCAAACTGAAATTTGCATGTAAATACCAAAAGACCTACAAATATATTTTTAGCAATATTTTCATAATATCCAAAACAGAAAAGAACCCATATATCTTTTGACATTTTAAGGAACTGTAGCATGTTCATAGAATGCAATTGCTTGTAACAACAAAAATATGTATTAAAGTTATATACCATAACATGAATGAAAAATACTAGCATAATGGTTAATAGAAAAAATTAAGAAAAAAAATACAAATGTCTTGAAACAAGATAATATATAGAGTTAGACATCAAGATAATGTTCTTTGTGGTAGACATTATGCATAGAAGGTTTTTTTGGGTGCTGGTAATTCTCTACTTTTTGACCTGCCATGGTGAAAGGAGTGTATTTATTTTGTATCAATTCATTGATTTGAACAAGTAGGATTTATATACTAGTGATTTTTGGAATTTATATACTTATACATGTATACTACATTTCATATGTGTACATTATGTATACACACACTAATAACAAATAAGGAAATGGCCAACCAGCTGGGATAAAGCAAACACAAAACACATAAAGATTTATACACCACCATGTACATCAGATACCGAAATGATTTAATACTGAGTATAAAGTAATTACACATAAAATATTTAATGGGAATCTGGGGAACTTACAGATGGCTAGAAATACTATGCAAAGTTACCCAATGGAAATTTTATGAATGAAAAGCGGAATTGTTTATAAAGAACAAATATGCTTCTACACTATAGATTAGAAGAAGCTGGAGAGTAATGAACTAAAAAGTAGATATGAAATAGTGCAAAATTTTTGGCAGAGACAAGAATATGGAGAATATGAAAGAGTAATTCAGAACTATTAAGAGTAGAATGAAAAAAATCACATATACTTCATCACAATTTTGAATGTTGACACATTCTTGCAAATTTCTCTCCCTTAGTGTCACAGGCTGCATAATAACCTCCATATATGTCCACATCCTAATCCCCAGGACCTATGACTATGCTCCCTTACATGGTAAAAGGAATCTTGTAGCTTTGATTAAGTTAAGAATATGAAATGGGTGGTTACTCTGCATTATGTGGGTGGATCCAATGTAATTCCAAGGGTTCTTCTAAGAGGGAAGCAAAAGAATCAGACTAAGTATTAGGAGATTTAGCACATAAGAAAGAAGTTAGAATGATGTATAGAAGGGGCCATCAGCCAAATAAAGGAGCCTGCAAAGGCTAAAAAAGGCAAGGAAATAGACTCTTTTCTGGAGCCCCCCAGATGAACATAACCCTGCAGAAAATTTAATTTGAGACTTCTGATCTCAAATACTCAAAGATAAAAAATTATGCTTTAACCCACTGTGTTTGTGGTAATTTGTTACAGCAGCAATAGAAAACTAATATAGTAAGTTTGCTAATACATTCCCATTTAGCCAACTAATTTAAATTTCCATTTAGCTAATACATTCCCATTTTTTAGCCAGTGCAAAATCCAGATGGGTCAATATATAATGTCATCAAAATTCCAAATATCGTCCTTCTATTTTGTACACCTGAGGTTGCTAATACACCTCATTTAACTAGCTTGTTTGGCCAATGAAAAATTCATTTTTCTCTCTCTGTGTGTCTTTTTTAATAAGATAGGAAATGGACTGAAAGGGCAGTCCTCAGTCCCCTGCCCCACCATTAATCAGAGTATCTTCTATCTTTTGCACATACACTAACCTACCTCTTAACTGACCTTGATGTAAACAAGCTAATGCCTTGATGAATACTTGTCACTAGTCAGCTACTCCCTTATATGCCCACACAGTTATGGTCTTGTCCCACAAATTCTATGTTACCTTACCAAGAGTCAGTTATGTTTTTCCAAAATCTTTTTGTGTTAGTTGTACTTGTTTTTGTAAGTATAATTTTAATTAAGCTTAATTAAAATTATATGAACCAACCCAATATGAAGGAGAAAATTTTTTCTGCAAAAGCTGTTATATGCACTGAAAAGATTCAATAAAGACTGGTCACTAAAAATATTGTTTAATTAGGTATAAAAATTAGGGCAAATTTGAAAGCTATTGAAGGAGGATTTGCTTTGCAAATGCAAAAATTCATCTCTTAACGACAACTGCGAACCCAAATACTATATTTTTGGTCCTCCAAAATTGCTGATTTTCTATCAACACAGCTCTCAAAAAGGAAGGTAAAGACATGAACAGAATCTATGACTTGGTTTGTAGTTCCTGACTTGAAAAGGCTTCTTTCCCCCCCATTTACATCATTAAAGAAAATTAGAAGTAGATTGCTTTTACTTGAGAGGGCAACAAAATGTTGTCAAATCTTAAAGTCTTACCTCAAGAAATATAAACTCTTTATCTGCCATAATATAATCTGGAGGGAACTTCTGAGCCTCAAAGATCATTACTATTGTCCTTTACATCGAACACGCTACAGCTAATTGGATCTGGTGAATAAAAAGTAAGAAAACTAAATTGTTTAATAAGACATATCTATGCCAAAGGTTATGAGATAAATGCTGCAAAACCGTCAGGAAACTATCACATCAATCAAATTTTCAAGAGTCCACAGGTCTAATGTGAATCAGGTTGTTCCCTCTAATGTGAGAGAACCACGAACAACCATGAAAAATTACATCACATTACGTGGGTCTTTTTAGAGTTTGGAGAAACATATATCACATTGCACATTTTTCTATAACTCTTTTACTCAGCTTCCTTGAGGATGTCGGTTTTAACTGTGGCTCACAGCAAGAAAGGACCCTATAGCAGATTCAAGTTATGGCACAAGTTTCCCTGAACTGTGGCCTTAGAACCCAGCAAATTCAGTAATATTGGGATTACCTATCGTGGAAAGTGATTATGGTGTATTGTTTCCAAAGATGGTCACTAACAATTTCGCCAAAAAATTGTGCATGCCAGTCTCCCATTAAGTGATGGAGACTAGTTTTCCTTCTTTTGAATCTGGGTTGGACTTTTGATTGGCTTTGATCAGGAGTGTGCAGTGGAAGTACCACCGTGCCAGGTATTAGCTGACTCTTAGGAGGTCTGTCAACTTCCACGTTCATTCTGTGAAGGAAAACCACTATGTAAAAGATTCAAGCTAGACTCTGAATGCTACCGGCTAAGTGAATTGGCAAACTGGATTCCAATAGGAGCCAATGCAGTTCTAATTTGTCAGTTGGCAATTTGTATAGTAGGTAACAAATGCAAGACAAGGGGGTAAGTAGGACTATATTTGGAGCCCTAAGGTCTATTAGAGTGCCTCTTAGTCATTCCTTGTCAGATATTTCCTAGGTAAAAAAATCAAAACAGCACACACACATGCATACACACACACGCACACACACAAACAAGACAACCAACAACTCATCATGCCATCAAGTAAAGAACCATGTACAGTTGAAACGCTCATAAAAGTTAGTGGGGGGGGGGCGCCTGGGTGGCACAGCGGTTAAGCGTCTGCCTTCGGCTCAGGGTGTGATCCCGGCATTATGGGATCGAGCCCCACATCAGGCTCCTCTGCTGGAAGCCTGCTTCTTCCTCTCTCACTCCACCAGCTTGTGTTCCCTCTCTCGCTGGCTGTCTCTATCTCTGTCAAATAAATAAATAAAATCTTTAAAAAAAAAAAAAGTTAGTGGGAACCTGAAATGGGTAGTGGATGAAGGTATCTATAATATCCGGTTTAGGGCTCATCACCTAGCCATAGAAGCAAGGGCAGTAGTGACTAGTATTTTAGGTTTGACATGGGAATATGAGAACATTGATATCACTCTAAATTATAAGGTAGCTAATCTGACTTGCACACCATATATGTTGGGGACATGAAATTTTCATCTAGTTGAAAGCCAAACTGGGTATTGAGGCTTATGATGTGTGGACAATGTTGAATATCTTCTGTTTGGCTGTCTATTCTACTCTTAATTATCTTTCCACCCTGCCATCTGCTCCAGGAAGCTGACCTATATTGATAATCAATAAGATCTCTTAGACTATACTCTTAAGTCCAATGTCATCAAAAACAATCTTCAGCATATTTGGGAAAAGGAGAGTAAGATCAGGGTATCAGTTTCTCTAACTCCCTCCCTGTTTGATAGATTCAGGCTGGCTGTGTCTCTTGGAAGAAAGCCATGGCCCCAAAGTAACTTTTCTACAAGACTCTCTCTTTCTTAGTTCCAGTAACTTGCACCCTTCCTTCATCTCTCATGGTCCTAGGGATGATGACCGCCACTCTAATACAAGCCATATTTGTCTTCAGTTGGTGCAAAGCTTTGTAAATAACTCCTTTTTTATACCTTCCTTACATATTCTAAGTAGTTTGTGCTTTTCTTCCCTGGTGGGATCCTAGGTGATACTGTAGTTATTTTAGAGGAGGAAAAGCAAGGCATATAGATAAAGAGAGAGCCACTAAAATTGACAAAGTCATTGGTAACATTCTAGTTTCCCACACTTCCTTAATTACCCCTAAGAATCAAGGTGTTTTATGCATCACATGGCAATAGAGTACAGGAAAATATTTTCTAGATTGTATCACAGTCTTAAAATTCTATCTATAATTTCTTTCATGAGATTTTTTCCCCCTACTCATCATTATGCCTCCCCTCCTACCTTTTTTTTTTTTTAAGATTTTTTTTTTATTTATTTATTCGACAGAGATAGAGACAGCCAGCGAGAGAGGGAACACAAGCAGGGGGAGTGGGAGAGGAAGAAGCAGGCTCATAGCGGAGGAGCCTGATGTGGGGGCTCGATCCCATAACGCCAGGATCACGCCCTGAGCCGAAGGCAGGCGCTTAACTGCTGTGCCACCCAGGCGCCCCCCCCCCTACCTTTTTAAGCCTACCTTACCAATGTCCATTTAGGCTCATCTTCTTGTTCCCTCTTTTTCACCAATGCCTTCCAATCCTTATCCAGTGTAACTGATCTCTGTGCTCTTTGTATCACTTAATGCCAGTGTAACTAGTAGACCCTGAAATGTTAAATATCATTACATAACAATGGTGTACCTCCTTATATTTCTTTCTCACACAAGATCGGACGCTGGCTGGGACACCCTCCAAAACAGCAATCCTCAATGCAGTGGTTCAAGTAGCTAGACTATTTCTATCTTATTCCACAGTCATCTCAACACATAGCATTCATGTCACAACTGAAAATAATGAGACAGATTGCGGAGATACACTGGCCTTAACTGCTTTTCTCAGAAGTGACCCATATCATTTCTGTCACAGTCCATGAAACAGAATGAAGCCTGGTTCCAAATTAACTCAAGAGAACCTGTGAAGATAATGGGGTTCCTGGGTAGCTCAGTCAGCTAAGTGTCTGCCTTCAGCTCAGATCATGATCTCCAGGTCCTGGGATTGAGCCCCAAGTTGGGCCCTCTGCTCAGGGGTGAGTCTGCTTCTTCCTCCCATTCTTCCTCTGTGCTCTCCCTCTCTTTATCAAATCAATAAGTAAATAAAATCTTTAAAAAAAAACAAAAACAAAATAAAAAAATAAAATCAATTTTTAAAAATAGACGATAACAGGGATCTTTTTAACCTATCTTCTCTGCATCCACTATTGCAAATAAGTTCTGGGTGTACTTTTTTTATTATTATATGTTAATAATAAAAGTCTGTCTTCTCCAAGCCTTCACATATAAATAGCAGAAGGAAGGCAAAACAATGTACAACTAAATTATTTTTTAAAATATTTATATAATTGGGCATACGTCCTTTCCCTATAAATTTCTGAATATAAATTGGGTACAATTTATAAAGAAAAAGATGTTCTAGCTAAAACCATTTGTCAATATATTTAGGCAACAATCTAGAATCTCTCCATCACCATTTTTCTATAATAACCCATTTGAAGTAACTAATTCATGTTGGATGTAGTAAGAATAAGGAAACTTTGTGTATTTCCAAAATTTCTCTAGTAAAAAGAACATTATTCAAAATATATAAATGTTGATTAAAGTGTTGATTATAATATTGTCATTAAAATACTAATATGTAATATTCCAGTATGTTCTTGCCTTTGCCTATTAGTGGATATGCTTGATCTTTAATGATAATAATAAGCTGAAAATAAATTAAAAAAAAAAAAAAAGTAAACCAGCTAATCAGCAAAACAAAGCAACACACTGAAACGTGGTAATACCTCCAAATCCAGTAGCCCATCTTGTGATCTAAAGCAAGAACTGTGACTGTGGTATTCTGATATTTCAGGGCTTTGTTGGATTATTCCATTCAGCTTTTGGGAAAGAGAGCAATTTATCAGACCTCTCTTTCCTCTAAACTGCATCAGCTAAAATCTGCCCTCGCCATTTCTATCACACTATACTAATAAAACCTAGTAGCAGGGTATCAGGACCTTACCTTTCAAAGCTTTTATCTATTTAATTCTGTTTCCCAAATCAGACAGTGACATGATCCAGATGACTGTTACAGAATACCAATCTCTTTAGAAAGACTTCCACTGGCATGTCTGTACAAATTCTATGATATTTTATCCTTCCTCAATGCCTTTACAGTCTGAACCCTAGAGATTTTCGGAAAAAAAAAAAATCCAAAAACTCAACCCTAACTTCTGTAGATTCAAGTGATTTAATTAGATTAGAGAAAATGGATATCCAGGATTTTGAATAACTACAGCTTATACACCCATACTTCTCACACATACATTATTACTTTATATCACTGCCTTATGGAATAAATTTTAAAAAATCATTCCATTTTGGAATCAATTTTAAGCACAGTTACTATTCAAAATTATGGATCTTGCAATTAGATAAAACTGAAGTGCAAACTATAATGTAAAATTAAGTGGGTTTTAAATACATTAACTGTACTTACTGATATACTAGTAATTTCTATGGCATCTCCTAGATGTCATAAATTATAGGCGGATAGTGCTTTGTATACACACATGTAAGAGAAAGATAAGGAAAGTCCAATTACATATTTGACTATTTAATAACTATATATGCTTCTAATATTTTCCAAGAAGGCACTTTTAGCAAATGTTATTACAAGCTAAATTACACGAAGGAAATATTTATTTACATATACATAAGATTTTTTTGTTTTAATCAAAGAACTTCTTATGTATGAAAAGAATTGAGATTGAAAAATAGAACACATAGTCCCTATTAGCCTAAAAGCACTGGATTTCAAACAGAGAACATCTTTTGTAAATTATAATATTCACAGTATTCTATGGTGGGTAAAGAAACATTATTTCTTTCCTTTTACTGCCACAAACTTCTATGCACCAAAAATTTGTAAAATAAAAAGTCTAGCTCTTTTATCTTCCAAAACCTATAAAAAGCCTGGAAATTCTCTCTAATTTCATTTAGTATGATCCTTGCCTACTTGTGCCAATTACCATGGCAGTTTCCATTGAACAGAAACAGTTTAAATTTTATTGTTTTAAATGAAGGCTTTGGAAGTGAATAAGGCATTATAAAAATGAACAGCATTTCTTAATTTTTAAGAAATGGAAAATAATGACAGCTGGTTAATTTATGTCATGATGTTCCTGGTTTTCTCTCTTCTCAAACTCTCATATTCTACTTTACGTAAAACATATTGAATTGTAAAAAAAAAAAAAAAAAAATACCGGTATGATTTGTCGTGTGTTTGTTTCTTCAATATGAATTCTCTAAAGGCCTAATATCAAGCTATTATCAAGGAAAGGGATTGCCTTCATTTCACATGCTCATACTCTCCCATTAATTCAAAAGGCTATTACAATGGTAGATTTTTGGTTTGGGTGATTTCATTGATTGCTTATTCTAAAAAGCTTTTTATATGGAAAAAATCTGTAAACTCACCTTCATTGCATTAGTCATGACTCACTAGTGAGATTAGTTATAAATTAAGGTGATTTGTACATGTTTGTATGTATACATATATCCTATATGTATAAGCAAAAATAAAATACTTAATCTATCTTGGATATTTTTTCTCTTGAAGTACCTAAATCACCACTGATTCTGGCAGCATTTAATTCTATTGTTTGAAATTATGATAATATAGTTCAGCAATTCTCTACTATAGGATATTTAATTTTCCTTTTTTTAAACCTATTAATAAAAATGCTTCAATCAAACTCCTTTATACATTTCCAGGATACTTGTTTGAATATTTTTATGGTATTTTATGGTGTAGTTTTGTGAAAAAAAATGCAACTTTATGCTTTAAAATATACCTATATTTTGATAAATCACTTTGGAATAAAGCTATACAAATTTGTCCTCCTCCAGCATGAGACAAAAATACCTATGTAACCACACTAGGAACATTCATCAATATTGTATATTTTCATCATTTTTTAAAATATTCTGTGATATTTAAAAAAAGATCTTGTGATAGAAAATGTATTGCATGGGGCGCCTGGGTGGCACAGCGGTTAAGCATCTGCCTTCGGCTCAGGGCGTGATCCCGGCGTTCTGGGATCGAGCCCCATCAGGCTCCTCTGCTATGAGCCTGCCTTCTTCCTCTCCCACTCCCCCTGCTTGTGTTCCCTCTCTTGCTGGCTGTCTCTATCTCTGTGAAATAAATAAATAAAATCTTTAAAAAAAAAAAAAGAAAATGTATTGCAAATATCCCTTCTCATTGTGCGGTTTTCATTTTCTCATCTTTAGTGGTGCCTTTATAAGAACAAAGGTCATTTTCACTATTAAGTATTTAAGAGCTTTATAGAGGCATAATCGACACACAATTAACTGAACATATACCTAAAGTGTGCAGTTTGATAAGTTTGGATGTATGTGTGTATCTAGGGAACCATCACCAAAATAAAAATAATGAATATATTCAAAATCTTCAACAGTATCTTTATTTTAAATAAAAGTTACGTGTATATAAGTTATACAAATGATGATTCGATAAACATAGACATAGTGTAATGATTACTATAGCCCAAGATTTCTACATCAGAAACTATTAAATATTTTTGAGAGAAATATAAGTTCTCCATCAAAAGAGGGTTTTGCAATGGTTGTGGATTAAAGGCCTCAAGGTTAAAAAACAAAATTATAAAACTTTGTGAGGAAAACATAGGAGTTCTTTACGATCTTGGTAAAAGCGAAGAGCCTTCCAAAGAGTCTTTTCAAATGACTTTTATTCTATTCTTACTTTTTATGTTGTTGGCTGCTTCTCTTTCAGTTTAAATAATTATGACTTTTAAAGGTCTTACGCAAGTGTATTCCAATACAAATTTTCATTGAAGCCTGTTTCTTTAATTCTAATCACACTTGATAGTTATATATTTGTTGCTTTATACGTTTATCATCTGTCAACTCTCTGAAGGGAAGTTCTGTGAAGGCGAGACTAAAGTATGTCTCCTTCAGGATGCTGTCCTAAGGGCCTAGCACAGTGCCTAAAAGAGAGTACAATTTCTTAAGTTTAATGAGCAACTAAATGCTCAAGACTAAGCAATCCTAAAAACAAAGAAACAAAGAAGGAAACCTCTCCAACTCCTCATTCCTTTAAGTTTTGATATATCTTGGGGCTTTAATTTGTACTGTTTTCCTTTTGTAATCTAAATCCATTTTTTTTTCTACTTTGGTTTTAATTACCATTTTAGTTTGATAACTTCTAAATCATTGCTGCCCCCTTATCGTTTTTTCTGAACAACAAGGAAATATATACCACTATTTTCTGAAAGTTCTAACTTGGTTATTCCACTGAAAACTTACATTCAGCATGTCTAAAATTGAGCTAATTATCTTCCCTTCCCTGACTTCAAACTCTCCCTCCTCCAATAATATCTTGATCTCAGTGAATGAAATCAGTGGCTTCCTACTTATCATTCAGAAATCAAGTGTTACCTTTGTCCATTGCCTACCATATCTTTGATCACTCTATGTAATCTACACATATCGTATGATCTTTCCAAAGCACAAACATAATCATATTATATCCTTTCTCAGAACTTTTCTTACCATTTCCTATAGCTTAAAGCCCAAACTCAGTTTATAGTGCCATACCTTTCACAGTCGGCCTCCTGATGATCTATCTGGTTGCTGTTTCTGCTACCCACCCCAACATGGTCTGCTCCCCAGACATAGAGAACCTTCAGTTATAGAAACTAAAAATTGATGACTTTTCTTCCAAATCATTAGCCACACTGTTTATTGTCTGTGATGTTCACACTGTACCGCCAATGCTACTGTCCATCTCCACCCTGCTCTTTGTCTGAAGAGGCTAAACCCAGAGTCTGCTTCAGGAGATCCTTGCATATCAAATTGAATTTGGCCAGCAGAAGATACTTTAGGACAGAGAATTGGAGGAAAGAGGATTTAGGGCATTGATTTTCCTCACTCCCCCACTCCCAGTTTACATTCGGTTGTCTGTCTACTTCCCACAGCTCCTGACCCTTTCCATATATACAGCTACTCTGGGTTTGAGTAATTGGTCTCTCTTCTAGCCCATGAGGCCTAATGGTACCTGTAATGTGACCTCTAGAGTACCATATCCCTCTTGTCGGTTTCCTTTTGTAAACAATTCCTTTATTAAATTCTCTGAGTTTGATTGTACCATCTGTTCCCTGCCACAACTCTGAATGATATAGGTACTAACATATGTGTGAATTGGCAAATAATTTTAAGTGGAGGGTGTAAATTTTAAAAATGGTGAAAGTTCTGAATCTAAACAAGCCAGAACTTACCTTAGGTCCTGGGAACTAGGTTTGGTTGTAGAGATTTTTAAAATATTTAGTTATATAGACGTCTGTGTGTTTATTACAAGAATTTTTGAGTCTACTTTGTTATAGGTCTATGTATGAAGCTTGTTTTCCGTTACGAATAAGACAAATTTCTGTTTAATTTGGGACTGTATAATTCCAATGTCATTTTTATTTATGCTTTAACTCCACTGTGCCCTGGTTTCAATATACTATTAGTTAATTAACAGAATAAATTATTTGTGAAAACAGAAACAAAGTTACGGGACAGAATTGCCACGAACACATAATCAGTTTCCAAAATACAACAATTAGTAATTTCACAGTCATTACCTAGGAAAAATCTAACAGTTATATTAAAAGTATTAATTATGACACTGTATGTTAAAATAAATGTAAAAATAACACATACCTTCACTAACCATAAACACTTTAATTGAATGTAAAATGTAAGAATTAGTTTCCATTCCAGAAAATATCTATAGGCATGATTAGTACAGCTATGACCAAATTTATTACTCATAAATTTTAGTCCTAAGGATTACCTTAAAGTACAATGCATTATTATTATTACTGATACATCATTAATATATTGTATTTATCTATCTATCTATTTATTCAAGTTAGTCAAGCTCTCTCTTTTTTTAAATTTTAAGTCCAGTGTAATTAATATGCAGTGCTATATTAGTTTCAGGTGTATAATAAAGTTATGCAACACTTCCATATATTAATTAGTGTTCAAGATAGGTGTACTCTTAATCCCCTAAAACAGACCAAAAAACAGTCTCTTAACTATAGAGAACAAACAGATGTCTACCAGAGGGGAAATTGGTGGGGGAATGAATGAAATAGGTGAAGGGGATTAAAAGTATATTTTATTTTATTTTATTTTATTTTATTTTATTTTATTTTATTATTTTATTTTATTTTATTTATTTTATTTTATTTTTTAACCCACAACCCTGAGATCAAGACATGAGCTGATAGCAAGAGTCAGATGCTTAACTGACTGAGCCACCCAGGCATCCCAGGAATACATTGTATTTTAAATTAATCTTTAGGATTAAAAATTTACACAAAGAAAGTTAATAAAATGGTGGCTATCTCTAAATAATGCATAAATTTTATCAATAAATGCTAAACCAAAGTGCTCTTTAGAAAAAAACCAAACATTCTGCTTTTCTGGAGACTTGTGCAGCATAATTCTGTGTGTTCATAGTACTCTGCTTACATAATACTAATGATTTCTTCCTTTCTGGTTCAGATGTACAATTCTTTAATCTCTCTCATATGATGTTATTATAGCTTTTATTCTACTTTCTCCCTTTGTATTTACACATAATATCAGGTCTACTTTCACAGGGCTGTAGGTATAATTTCAAGTCTTTTTTTTTTCCCAAACTGATTTTTACCTAAGGTAATATTTTTATTTAATATGATTATAAAATCATATTAATAGCATATTTACCAAACTCAGACCTGTATCTCATATTAATGTTGTTTTTAACCAAGGTAGGGTAAATTGAGACCATGCAGACTTAAACATGGTTGAATAATAATTACCATATTGTATTGTGATGTATCTTCACATGATACTTGTTTCTTTACAAGTTAATAAGTACTTCCCTACTTATTTTTGCTTATTTCTTTTTTCTCAATATTTTATTTATTTTGAGAGAGAGAGAGAGCGAGAGAGCATGAGCAAGGGGGAGAAGCAGGCAGAGGGAGAAGCAGACTCCCCGCTGAACAGGGAGCCTGATGTTGGGCTCGATCCCGGGACCCCAAGATCATGACCTGAGCAGAAGGCAGATGCTTAGTGGACTCAGCCACCCAGGCGCCCCTGCTTATTTGTCTCTTTGCAGTGATTCTTTGTTTTTAGAGTATTTAGAAATCTATCTAATCTTAGATAATTTTATAGATAAATTTCTAAGATTAGATCTAATTTATCTTAGAATATTTAGAAATTTATCTCGGTAGCTTGGAAGCCAAACCACGAAGGAGATTACATCATGACTTACTGCACCTTATTTTAAATGACAATGGTGAGACAACATCACCTTGCCTTAGCAGAGGATGGTTAATGTTCTGTGGTTTTCTATTACACTTTCTCTAATGCATCTTGATTTGTCATTCTTGTTGCATCCTCTGTATGGAAAGAACAAACGTTTTTTCTATTAACTAGCAATAGTATGTATATATTGAGTAGACCACAAATAAAATACACGTACCATGGAAAAAAAGAGTGATTTTGTATATTTTTGTTACATAAAAAAAATTAAAGTATGCCTGAGATATCTGAAAAGTTTATGTACTTATGAAATCAAAGTTTAAAAGAGCCTTTGAGAGTATAGCAGTCTTAAAATGTAATAAGAAATGTAATAAGATATGTGAAGCCATACCAAAAGAAATAATCTACAAGGTAATGGGCTTGATAATGAAAATAGGATGTAAAGGCAGAAGCAGGTTGTGACTCTCCGTCCCTCCAGATATAAAACTTGGTTGAAAGCTAATGTCATTTTCTTTGGTCTCAATGTAGTCTTCACTTCTCTTATCCAAAGTGTCTTGGCTCAAGTTTTAGGTGCAGAAATCTTCAAGGTAGGCATAAATATCTTTTTAGTTTTATAGTTTACTTATATTTCCTTTCTTATAAGCCATATTTTCTAATTATAAGGGTAATATGTAAAGGCATAATTATTTTTTTTCTTCTTTGCTATATGTTCTTCATTTAACTCTGCAAAACTGAGAGCAGGGGACATACTGTCAGGCACAGCTGGATGAAAATATTTCTGACATTATAGCACTAAAATTCATAACAAAACAAGCAAGCAAATTTTAAAAAATAGAAACAAAGATGATGGGAAAAGAGATGAGAAAGCAGATTGTAAATGTCAATAAAACTTTGGAAAGTGTAAGAAAAACAGATAAATGAAAGACATAACCTAGCATATCAGATTTTTTAAAAAAATTAAATGAAAATTAACTGCCTGCACCGTGGAAAGAAAAAGCAGTGTTTTAGAGAGAATCTTAGAAAGCATAGAGAATCAGAGGTTTGGGTAATTTTAAAGTCAATATTAAAATCTAAAAAAAGGAGGGTTGATTAAATACCTGGTTGAGGAGACAGTTAATTCCCAGATCCCCGGTTCCAGTCCTATCATTAAGTGTCCAATCCCTCCTACCCCCGGCCCCGCCGAAACAGTGGCAGAAGTCAACAGTTTACTTTCTGACACTGGAATAGATAAGTGCTAGAATATGAATAGTAGGCACAGGAGAGAATGAAAGTGATGAGGTGCCCTATTAAAGACAGGTGGATCAAGTGAAAATTTTCAGAATGAATTTTGATGCCTCTAAGTTCTCTCTTTTGAATTCTCTCAGAATAATGAAATCCAAGTTTACATTCTTCTAGACAACTAAACTGAAAATTCTTCTGGGGGAATTGAATCTTGCCAAGACTGAACAAAACAAGACAACTTTATACTGATTTTTGTGAAGTCTCCAATGAAAGACCCAGTTTCCTGACCTATCTGTCTCTACGGTAAGGATCACCCATGCCTAGAGAACTTCCAAACAGCCTTTTAGTATTTCATTTATAAATACTCCAACGGAAAAAGGTTTAGGCTAAAATAGTTAGAAAGAAATAACTAAGAGAAAAAAGACTAAAGAGACAGATACATAGTTGAAATATACTCTCATTACTCAAGATCTCAAAAATCACAGAAATGTACTGAGGGCAGGGGACATACTGTCAGGCACAGCTGGATGGCCTGACTTTTCAGTTATTACTGAAGATGGCCACAAAAGGATTTGTTCCACCAAAATAGGGAATTACCTAATTCGGGAAGACATAATGCCATTAAGCAAGATGGGTTTTTGGAAAAACTGATCCAATCCGAAAAAGGAAGAAAGACCTTTCCTAATGAAAGAAGGGTTTCCCTAGCCATTTAAAATCACATACAGCAGGCTCAGAAAACACATAGTCCAGCCTGAAAAGATGATAAAGAAATGCTGGAGGATGTTGGAAAGGTTAAAAAAAGCAAAACAAAACAAAACAGAATTCATGGTTTTCTTGCAGAATTTTACCTATATATAAGAATTACACTTAGAGTTTGTGGATGAGTAAGTGTTAAGTACACGGAAAAAAAATATCAAAAAATTGAGGCTGTTATTATTTCCGGAGAAACAAAAATATTTTCTGTGAAATGAAATATCATCCTATATGACTCAGCTGTGAAAAAAAACATTTTCACAGGTATACTAATATAAAAACAGAATGTTGACTTAACAAAAGTGGTTGATATAATTAGGAGGGGGAAAGTAGAAAGTTATGTATGTTTGCATTGTGTGCTGTTGTAAGAGAGATCTGGAAGTCATTACAGATTTTACTTTCTATATCATACACCATATGTAAACCAATGATAAGTTCTGTGAACTCTCCAAAAATTTTCCAAGTCCAATTAACTATCACCTCCTGTGATTGGGGGCAGAATAGCTGTGCTGTGTCTTTCCTGCTTCTCAAGGTGGATAGTTGAGATACATCTTAAATCAGGAGGACTTCTTACAGTTCCTCACCGGGGTACTGACTGCCTGCCTTTTTTGTTCTAGATGCCTGAAGAAAAGGAGAACTTTTCATTCTTCAGCAATTCTCAGGAAACTGCAACAATATAATGAAATTAAATTAATTAGCAAATAAAAACAAAGGGACAATGTTCCAGAGGGATAGGAAGATAACTCATTTCCAGTTACAGATAACTAATGGGAAACAAGACATGAAAACCACATTTTAAAAATGCAAAGGAGGGGAAAATGAAGAATACTAATGAAGTTTAATAACTGAAAATTCTACATAGTAGATAAAACAAAGTAGAATATAGTTTTAGTGGATTTACTAATTACTGACCACAAAGATCAAAAGCAAGAAATGCCCTAGTTTAAAATGTAAAAATATGAATAGATTGAAAACTTGGTCTGGTTTCGGTCCCTCAGATTGAAGTCTTACTCTCAGTAGACTGAAGATGCCACCCCATTGTCTTGTAGCTTCAATGTAGTAAACAGATTTCACGGAAGAAAAACTTCAGAATAAAAGATAAAAGGGAAGAAAATGGTTGAGTTGGTTTTCTGTCCTTTCCAAGTCTCAGAGATGTCTGTAGATTTGATCTTTGGTCAAATATTGAATGTAAGATATTTTAGGGGTTTATCTATACAAGATGCCTGATGCATGAGTATATATGTGGGACCACGAAACTCATTATTAAGATCAAGTAAAGGATAAACTGTATTGATGAGATACAGCTGTCTCAGAGAATAAGGGGTTAGTTACATTTCTGAGGGAGCTGAGTAAATCACATACATGATAGCTAGTTACATGCACTGGATGTTACTGACTGAGCTGTACAACCGAGTATAAACGCTTAAATAACCCTTAAGTAAAAGATTTCCCTGAGTGGAGGTAGTCACATACATTCAGATCATCCTGTGATCAAGGACGGAATAGGAGCAGAAGCTGTTTCTTGGAGTTATGATATACTGTTTATTCTCATACAATGAATGCTATGTTATTTCTTAACCTGAACATTTTTAAAAACCTAGGTAACATTAGAGCTAAGTGAAGTTTATAAGTTTGAATGTTAACTCAATCCTAAGGAACTCTGCTATAGAAGGACGTTTGAGAACAGAACACTAGTCTTAGTAAATAAGTAGCAACCCTGACATGTAATGAGCTTGGAAATTGTCATTCCATCCTTAGAGCAAAGAAAAAGCTGAATGAACAAAAGCCAATGACTTTTCTTGGACCCATCAGAGAACTGAGTTTGCAGGGCAAAACACCACCCCCAAAAACTGGAGAGACAGGCCAGGAAAGATAGTTAAAGCCAAGATCTCCTTACCTGGAGAAGATGCTGCTAGAGCAATAAACTGGTAGGAACACTAGTTTTCATAAACTTTTCATAAATTTTTGCTGGAGGCTGAGTGTGGGATAGCTTGAGGGTGTGAGCCTCAGTCATGGCAACCTTCTTTCCAACTTTCAATCAGTATCTCTAGGAACACTGTCACATTTACCACATACTCATCGTAAGAAGCCAAAAAAGATTCTTTGCAAGCTCTGACACTGGGAGAGAAAGCGTGACCAGTGTGAAATATATAGAGGACTCTCTAAAAGGTGCAGGGGAGACAAAACCACTAGACACCAGAATAATTTGAAGCCCCTTAGCACCTACAGCTATAGTAAATATGAATAGAACACACTCCTAGCCATATTAGAATAAAGCCTCATCATAAAGGTCTGTTTATCTCAGTTCCAATTACCTAAAATATCATGTTTGTCTTTCAAAAAAAAAAAAGCTGTGAAAGGGAAGACAAAATACTGCCTGAAGAGACAAATCAAGAATCTGAACCAGACTCAGATATGACACAAATTTTAGAATGATCAGACGGAATACACAGTAACTATGATTCATCTGTTTAGAGCCATAGTAGAAAAAGTAGACAAGATGCAAAATGAATAGGGAAGGTAAGCAGAAAGATGGAACTCAGGGGGAAAAAAAGGAAATGCTAGAAACTTGAAATACTAAGACAGAAATTAAGTATACCTTTGTTGGGCTGTGGACTGGACCTACCAAAGGAAAATATCAATGAGGATAAATATTGGTCAGTACGAATTCCCCAAGTTGAAATGCAAAGGGAAAAAAATAAATAAATAAAAAGAGGTGACTAGAACAATTATGGACTGTGGGACAATTTCAGAAGGCATAATATGCACAATTGGAATACAAAAGGCAGAATAAAGAGAGAACAGAGCAGAAACATATTTAAAAAAAATAATGGCCTAAACTTTTGAGAAATCAGTGACAATTAAAAAAACCACAGCTCCATGAAGCTCATAGAATATAGTATAAGGAATTATCAAATCATCTATACCTTGGTATATCATATGTATATTACTAGCCAGGGTTCTTCAGAGAAACAAAATATGTAAAAGGAGATTTATCATGGGAACTGGCTCACGTGATTATGGGTGAAGTTCCACCCATTATAATATTATAAATTACATCATAATTATATCAGAAGTCTCACAAAATGACATTTGCAAGCAGGAGAACCTGGAAAGCCAGGAGCATAGTTCAGTTGAGTCCAAAGGTCTGAGAACCACGGGAACTGATGGTATAACTCCCAGTCCAAGGCCAAAGACATCAGAAAGGGAAGGGGCAGGGTAGAAGTGGCAGTGAGAGGTTCCTAGTGTAAGTTCCAGAGTTCAAAGGCCTGAGAACCAAGAGCTCTAATGTCTGAGGGCAGAAGACAGATGTCCCAACTCAAGGAGAGAGAAAGAATTTTCCCTGCCTCTATCTTTTTATTCTATTGGGGTTCTCAGTGGATTGGATGATGACCACCAGATTGGTGAGGACAGATCTTTTTTTACTCAATCTGCTGATACAAATGCTAATCTCTTCCAGAAACTTCCTTACAGACACACTCAGAAATAATGTTTTACCAGCTATCTGGGCATCCTTGACCCAGTCAAGTTGACCCCTAGCATTAATCATTGAATATGCAAACTTCAGAAAATCAAAGACAAAGAGAATTTCCAAATAAACTTGATTGGGGGGGGGGCTCTCTCACATATATAGAAAAAGGATAAAAATTACATTATACTTTTTTCCAGAAACCATACAAACAAAAAGAGAATGTAGTGAAATATTCGATGTGAGAAAAGGGGGGGGGAGCCATGAACACAGAATTCTGTATCAAGCAAAGTTATCTTTTAAATTTCAAGGAAAAATAAAGACCTTTATAGACAAACTAAAACTGAGAGAATTCATTGTCAGCAGACATGCCAAGCAAGAAGTATTAAAAGAACTTTTTCAGACAGAAGCAAATGGTATAAGTCAGAAACTCAGATCTATATAAAGAAAGGAAGAGTGTTAGACAAGAGATAAATAAAGGTTAAATAAAATATTTGGCTTTTCTTATTCTTAATTGATCTAAAAGATAGCTTATTTTATTATTTTTTTTAGGGGCACCTGGGTGGTGCAGTCAGTTAGGCATTTGATTGGTTTCCTCTCAGGTCATGATCTCAGGGTCATGAGATTGAGCCCTGTGTCAGTTTCCACACTCAGCAGGGAGTCTGTTTGAGATTCTCTCTCTCCCTCTCTCTCCGCCCCTCCCCCTGCTCTCTCTCTCTCTAATATAGATAAATAAATCTTAAAAACAAATAAAAAATAACAATTTTTAAAGTAAAATAGCAACAATATATTGGGTGATTATAGCATATGAATAAGTGAAATTAATGACAACAGTGTCATAATGGATGGGCGAGAGCTGTGAGGTAACATCAGGATACATGAGGTGGTACAACATTATTTGAAGAGGGGATTAGATTAGATTCTTTACCACAAACTCTAGAACAACCACCAAAAACACTGAAAAGTAATATCATTGATTAACTAAAAGGGATGAAAATAGAATTATATAAAATGTACAATTAAAACCAGAGAAAGGCAGAACACGTGAGAGAAAAAAGAACAAGTGCAAAGAATAGAAAACAATTACAAACATGGTAGACATTAATTCACATGTATCAGTAAACACTTTAAAGGTAAATAGTCTAAGCACACCAATGAACAGATTGCCAGACACTGTCAATGAAGGGATTGTCAGAGTGGATAAAGCAACAAGAACTAACCCTATTATCTCCAAGACCAACATTAAACATAAAGTCTTAGGTAGAATAAATAGATGGAACAAGATATACCTTGCTGATATGGACTGCACCTTGGTGCCTCAGAGTCTATATGTTGAAGCCCTTCCCAACGATGTGGCTGTATTTAGAGACAGGGCCTTTACAGGTAGAGATTTATAAGGTTAAAAGAGGTCATAAAAATAGGATCCTAATCCAATATGCTTAGTGTCCTTACAAGAAGAGGATGAGACCCTACAGAAGCACACATACAGAGAAAATACCATGTGGAGACACAGTGAGAAGGCAGCTGTCTCTAAGCCAAGGAGATGGGCCTTAGGGGAAATCAAACCTACTAACACTTTGATCTTGACTTCCAGCTTCCAGAACTGTAAGAAAATAAATTTCTGGCTAAACCACCTGGTCTGTAGTGTTTTATTATGACAGCCTAGCAAACTAATACACATGCTAGTACTAATCGAGAGTGGCTGGAGTAGTAATATATATTCAAATAAAGCAGACTTCAAAATAAGGATAATTACCAGAGATAAAAAAGGAGCATTACATAATGACAATAGGATCAATTCTCCAAGAGGACATCCCGATCTTAAAGGCTTATGCAACTAAAATAGTGTCATAATGTGTGGTCAAAAAACTGAAAAAACTGTAAGGAGACAAAGATAAATCCACTATTTGAGTTGGATACTTTAACATCCCTCTTTAATTCCTTGGTAGGTCAGGCAGGCAGGAAAGTCAGTAAGGTTATAGTTGACTTGAACAGCAGTGTAAATCAACGTGATTATGTATGTATATATGTTTATATACATATGTAGTTTATTATATTTATAGAATATTTCTTACAAGATCAGAATACACATTCTTTTCAAGCTTTCACAGAAGATTCACCATGACAGACCACATACTGGGCTATAAAATGACTTAACAAATTAAAAAAAAAGAAAATGTACAAATTATGCTATCTGGCCATAATGGAATTTTGCTAGAAATTAATAACAGAAATAGCTGTTAAAATTTGTAAAATATACAAACATTTGTGGATTAAACAACACAATTATAAACAGAATTATAAACAGTCTCAAGATAAACTTTTTAAAAATTATTTTAAAGTAAGTGGAAATAAAACTTGTGGGGTTCATTGAAAATAATGCTTAAAAGGAAATTTATAGCAAGAAATGTATATACTGGAAAAAAGGATGATCTAAAATTAATAAACAGCTAACTCAGTCTGTAGAGCATGTGACTCTTGATCTCAGGATCAAGAGTCTGAGTCCCATGTGGGGGTAGCGTTTACATAATAATCAATCAATCAATAATATAAGCCTTTGCCTTAAAAAACTAAAAAAAGAAGAGGTATTTAAGACTGAAGCAAACAAACAAGAAAAAATAAATCATGAAAATTAAAACAGAAATGAATGGCATTGGAAACTGAAAAAAATATAGAGAAGACCAAAGAAACAAAAGATGATTCTCTGAAAATGTTAATCTAAAATGATAACGCTCTAGGTAGGCTTGTCAAGAAGAAAGATAAAAAGAAGACACAAATTACAAATACCAGAAATGAAAGACAGGTCATCAGTACTGCTCCCTTTGACATGAAAGGATAACAAAGAAATGCTATTCACAATTCTGTCCAATAATTCAATTTAGATGAAATGAACCAATTTCATGAAAGATACAAACCACTGAAACTCACATAAGGAGAAACAGATAATCAAAATAACCATATGTCTATCAAAGAAATTTAATCAATAATTAATAACCTTCCAAAAAATAAGTAATTAGGTTCAGCTGGTTTCTGTGGTGAACTCAACCAAATATTTAAGGAAGAAATGACATCAATTTTTCATAATATCTTCCAGGAACAGAAGCAGAAGGAAAACTTTCTAGCTTATTTTATGAGTTAGAATTATATTAATACCCCATTAGCACTTCCCTGATACCAAAATTATAGAAAGATCTTATAAGAAAACAAAACCATGGAATAGTATTTCTCATGGACATGCTATTCACATGGAAGAAAGTAAATAAATATAAATCTCATACTATATATTGCAAATACTCACAAGTTGTGGACTCAAATGCAAAAAAAAAAAAAAAAAAGAGAATGAACAATAAAGATGTAAAAAAGGACCTGAGGATCAGGAAAGACTACCTAAGCAAGATAGAAATTTAAAGCTTATAAAAATAAGATATGGACAAGGATGCAGAGCCAATGGATCTCTCATACATTAATGGTGGGCATGTAAAATGGAACAGTCATTCTGGAAAACAATTTGACAGTTTCTTAAAAAGTTAAACATATAGTTACCATATAATACATTAATAACAACCTCAGCCATTTATACCAAAGAAATGAAAAAATATTAATGAAATGCATAATAAATATTATATATAATAGGATACTAATAGTAAATATATATAATCTTATATAATATATGTATTAATTAATGAAATACATCTCCAATAGCAAATGTTAGACTTGCCATCTTACTATTTCAGTTAGTAATTAGAGAAGTACACAGGAGTGGTATAGGAGTGAACCTTGGTCAAAAGTCCTGTTATGAGGAAAATGTCTGATGTGTACACAGAACACCAAGGAAGCTAAGGTCTTTTGATAAGAAGCAGAGCAGTAGGTGACAATTTCAAAAAGATAATGGGGGAATGGATACCTTGAAAGAAGTTTGCTTTTACTCTGAATCATGTGGAAAGCCTTTAAAGAGTTTGCAACAATGGCATGACATTATCTGAATAATACTCCTACAAATTCCCCTTGGTTGCCATTGGACAGGAGAAAGTAATAAGGCAAGGCCAAAAGGTGACCAATGAAGGTATTGCAACAAATCACGAGATAAGCTATGGTGGCTTGGGCAAAAGTAGCAATAGAGATTCTGAAAACTGGTCAAATTCTGGTATATATTTCAAGTAGAATACACAGAATGTACTGAGAGATTGAATATAAATTGGAGAAAATGAATGAAAGATGGCATCTGGTTTCAACTTGTGCTACCAAAGTAATTGAATTGACAGGTTTTAAGTGAATGTCCAGAACTCAGTGTTGCACATGTTAACTGTGAGACTGTATTACCGGCATCTAAGTGGAAATATACAGTAAACAACTGAGTACATAAGTCTGGATGTAAGAGGAGACGACTTGGGCAAGGATGTACATGTAGGAGTTGTCATCATGTAGATGGTGACTGAATTTGAATGAGCTCACCAATCAATCAAATAGAAAGAAGAAAAGAGGTCCAGGTAGAGTTTAGAGAGGGATATTTTTAGGCACCATAGCAAATAATAAATAATGAGGTTGATCCCATAATATCTGATTGATAAACAATCTTCCTATTCTTCCTTCTACAACTATTAAATGATACTGGTTGGTAGGCTCTTGTGTGCAGATTTAGAATTGTTAGAAAATAGTATTCTTTGTATGAAGAACTGCAGGCTTAAAGGAACAAAAATATAACACATCTCCCTTTGGGTGTCTCAAAACACCATGCAACAGTTCTTTAAAAAAATTGCGTTCATTTTCAAAGTCTCCTTTTTTTCACTTGACACTGGTGAAAATTAGTCTTTATTCTTCTGTGTACATACCTGTTTAAAATAGTAAGACTTTTAGGTTATTTCCTATAAGCATAGAGTAGTCTCTGTGTTATAGGGACAGATCTGATGGGATACAGGGAAGAGAATAAACTATGTATGTATGGAAGAATGTATTGCTAAAAATAACTAATGCACATTATATTTCTAATTATTTATTTTTCCCATTTTCTTTTGGATACTCCCTGGCCTTTATAGAAAAGTTTGTTGTTACTTTTCTGATGGAATTTTTCCAATATTAGATCAGATATTTAAAGAGATTTAGATTGAGAAAATGGCCTTTCCTGTGTAGCACATCTAGTTTGCATTTATATGAGCAGATCTGCAACTTTCAATCTGGTTAAACACAAAGTTCCTCCTAGAAGAAATCAGGTATTAGAACTTTCAGAATGTATTATATTAGATTGGTTTCTATTCTACTCAGATCTTACAAAAAATATCAATTTTCTATGTGAATTTTATTTATAACCCCTAATTTTTTGCCATTCTATCAATTCATGATTAAAGAAGTTTGCAGGATTTAAAATACAGAAATACGGTTAAAATATAAATGTCCTTCAGATAACAGTAAAAAAAAAATTAAGGGAAAACAACCATGTTCACTAATTTGGTATGAAATGAATTAAACATTTACATGGCACATGTGTTTTTATTTAATTGGCTAATTGTTTCAGATCTCAACTGCAAAGCTGAATAATGCATATTTTAGTTTCATGAGAACAATTCTAATTTTTTTAAAACCTGGGCATATTTATTCATGCATATATGTAAAAACGCTACTGAATAATAAGCAGAATATATTCAAGAACCTATTTTCTAGATAATAGCCTCTTACCTACCTATGTGTTTCTCCCACTTTCCCCCCATCAGATTTTTGGTTTTATTTGTTTATCATTCTCTTTCTTTAAAAATGTTTAATCATACGCACATACACACGTACGTAGAAGTTTTATCTTATCTGTCTCTATCTATTTAAGTAGTTTTACTTGTTGAACTTTATAAAACACTGTCCTATTACATATGATATGAAGATTTATCTTTGTTGCAGCTTACAGCTGAGCTTCATTCTTTTTCCTGATATAATATTCCATTCTGTGAATATACCACAACTTATGGATCCATTCTTACATCAGTGGCTATTTTGATTATTTTCATTTTCTTTCTTTTTGTTTTCTGCTCTGTAACTATAGACATTCTGCTACAGTTATTTTAGTAGTTATGTACTGAAATTTATTTTCAATTTGTACTAACTAATGGCTTATAAAATGTGTAATGTTCAAGTTTAAATATTAATGTCAAAGGCCAAGAATTTTTTTAAAATGTTGTAATTCATTATGAAGTCATAGCAATCTCATAGTATGGTACTGGTACAAAAGTAGATAAATAAAACTGTGGAACAGAACAGATAACCTAAAGTGACACATACATGTACATTTATCTATTTTCTGAAAAACTTAATATTGCAGTGCGGGAAGGATCATCTTTTCAATCAATGGCTCTGAGTCACTGGTTATCCGTATGGAAGAATGTATTTTGAATCCTATCTGATAGTACACAAAAACAAGTTCAGATACATTTCAGTTCTAAATGCAAAAGTGAAATGATAAAGTGCTTTGAAACAAAGAAAAAAACAGAAAAAAGGTATTTCCCTGACCTTGGAAGTTAGGCAAACAGAGAATGAAAAGTAAAGTGATAAAATTAAGAACCTCTACTTATCAATAAGCATCTTTTAAGACATTGAAAAAACAAGCCAAAATGAGAGAAGTTATGTATAATACATATACCTGACAGAGGTTTCATATCTATATCATTTAAATACATATTATAAGTGAATTAAGAAAAATAACAACAAATGAAATAGAAGCTTAAAAAAAATTCAAGACAATCCAGACAGTTCGGGAGAATATATAAGAGGTCAATAATCTTATGAAAACATATTCAGATTCATTAGTTATCAGAAAATTGCTAATTAAAACCACAATAACTTATTCTTATATATTAATCAGAACTTGGCTATGTACATTTCTATCAGGATAGGCTGCTGCTTTGTTGATTTTCTAGGAACTTATCATTTTCCTGTTATCTATAATTAACAGCAGAGTTGTCATACTCCAGTTTTTCTAACAAAAAAGATATTTTAAGCTTCCACATAATAATAAGATGAGCATATACTAGGCATTCTCTGAAGAATTTCTATGAAGTTTTTAATATTTATAAATACATGTTTGAAATTGTCTCCTAAAACTGAAAGTTAATGCCTGCACTCCCAGAAAACAAAATGTCTTCTGATTTCCAGCTATACTCTTTATTCATTATATAATAATAACTTCCAAAAATATTTAAGTATTTTCTATCAAGATGAAGTAACAACTACTAATCAGTTCACTCAGCCTAATACAAAAAAAAAAAAAAGGAAATGTGCAAGCCCCATATTACTTTCTAGAGGCGGACCAAATCTGGCAATTAAGAGGATTTCTGTTGTTTTGTTTCATTATTTTTTTTTTCAATATCTATGGATGTTTTACTTGAAATACTTCTAAAACTAGCAAAAGTTTTGTCTTCATTAGATGGTGTAAGAGTGTTATTTTTTCCTAATATTTACTTAATTATTTATATATTTATTTATTCATTTAACATTCATTTAAATCAGAGATTTTAAATTTTACTCTGACAGAGGACATGTAAACTTAAATGAATATTCTAATTTATTATTACAATTTTACAGATGGATGATATACTTGTAATATGACATACTTGTAATCATGATTACCAAGATGTTGGCAATATTCCTCGTATTTCATTTACTTGAAAACTACCTCCCTTCAGTGACATAAATGATTATATTTATTGTAGAAGCAAGCCAGATCAATGAGTCAAATTCTTTTTTTTTTATTAATTTTATTTTATTATATTATGTTAATCACCAACCCCCCCCTCCATCCCCCCCTTCCCCCAATGAGTCAAATTCTTATTAGTGGCTTAGTAGTTTAACATTTCCTTTAAGATGAGTGAGCAAAGTGCCTTCTTTTTTATTAGACAACGATAATACTGTGATCACTTTGGTGCCCTTTTCAAATATCCATGGAGAACAGTTCATACATTTCATAAAGACTACTAAGCAGATAACAGAATACTATGAAATTGCCTCTTTGTCTAAATTTCAGCAGTTTTAACACCTGTTATCTTTCACAAAATTTTCCTCCCCCGATATCAGTGATTAGTTGCTTGTTTCTTCTAAGAGTAAAAAGAGATATCTCAAATCATACAATGACCAGGCACACCTGTAATTTTCTAATGGAAAAATATGTTTAACATTCTTTGTAGCTAAGGATTTTGTACAAACTGGTAAGTATTTTCTGGTTGATTTGAAGTCAAACATTAACTTAATAGCTATCACAGCATGGTAAATAATTAAATCAATAATTTAGAAAAAGTCTACAGTTGGCTTTTTATCAAGTGATTATACCAAAGGAAAAATATATTTAAATAGTTACTTACAAATATATCTCCCTGGAATTAGTAAGTGTTATGGTAATGTTGCAAGATAAAAGGTTAATATCAAAAGTTAATCACTTTCTTTTACACTAGCAATTCACAGATGGAATTTGAAATAAGACTCACAATATCATTTATGTTAGCACTCCCCAAAATGAAGTATAAATCTAGCAAAATATGTATAAGAGTGGTATAAGGAAACTACAGACCGTAATAAAAGAAATTAAAGAACTAAATATATAGAGAGATACTCCACGTTCATGAATAGACTATATGGCTAAGATGTCCGTTTTGCTAACTCTTGATCTACTGATTCAATGCAATTCCAATCAAAATTCCATATCCTGTTATCTGTAGTCAATATTTATTATATTCAAAGTTTCTAATATCCTGATTCTTTCAACTACATGTTAAAACTTATTGTGAATTTGATTTCACAACTAGGTGAATAATAACATACCACTTACAGTTCTTCCAAAACTTTGTTCCCTTTTATACCTGTTTATGCCTTCTCTCCAACCCTATCTAAGAAAGTCTGCTGATACACCATGGTTTCTATAAATTCCTGTGGTGGCCCTCTTCTTTATCTAAAATTAGTATTCTTTCCAAAACTAGTATATTTTCTGATCAGCAGTAGAGGTGCTACTTTTCAGTATCATGAGATTTCTGTCTGCCTGATAACGTCTACAAACTTCTTATGCCTTACTTTTATATTTGCTCCATTCCTCCAACCCTTCATAATGTTCTGGCTTAGGAATATGCTCTAATGAATAGCTATAAATAGATATAATGTGCTTACTAGATTTTTTGAAGTTGTAAAATTTAGTCTATTCCAAAAAATTTGATACTACAAATTCAGACTATTTTAGAGTATAAAATTTCCTGAATCTCCATCTTAAAAGATCCAGAGGTTTAACATTTAAAGTGGTTAATTAAAGTCATATTGAATTTTTTATTCTTCTTACAAGTTGATAATTTGAAAAATATTCTTCTGAGCTCATGACGAATGTTTGGTTACTTATTTAACGATTACAGTGTGCCTTTCTTTTCTGCTTCCTGTTATCAAAATTGTTTAGCAAATATAACTTTCTTGTTGAAAAATACTTATTAATTCCAAGAGAAATCATTACTTACCTATTGAATAAATCATAAAATTAAGAATATTGTTTGGGGCGCCTGGGTAGCACAGTCGTTAAGCGTCTGCCTTCGGCTCAGGGCGTGATCCCGGCGTTCCGGGATCGAGTCCCACATCGGGCTCCTCCGCTGGGAGCCTGCTTCTTCCTCTCCCACTCTCCTGCTGTGTTCCCTCTCTCGCTGGCTGTCTCTCTGTCACATAAATAAATAAAATCTTAAAAAAAAAAAAAAGAATATTGTTTATGCAGGGTGCCTGGGTGGCGCAGTTGGGTAAGTGACTGACTCATGGTGGCTCAGGTCCTGATCTCAGGGTCATGAGATGGAGCCCTGAACTAATCTTAAGAGGCTGCTTAAGACTCTCTGTCCCTCTCCCTTCCCCTCCGTGCTCTCTTTCTTTCTCTCTTTTCCTCTAAAATAAATAAATAAACCTTTTAAAAAAAGAATCTTGTTTATGCCTCTGCAAAACTTTTATTTGTATGTAAACATGTGATATATGACCTACATTAGAACTCATCCTCATAAGCTATTTGGATGAATGACCTATGGCAATAATGAAATCTTCAATTTAATTTTGTTTTGGAATATAGAGACCTGTGTAGTGCCAATGGTGATCTCTGTCACAGCTGTTCAAAAACATATTGACTTCAGTAAGTTTAAACCTTAAAAATTTAAATGTGAAATTTAAACTTTGAAGCTTGCTTAATTTGGGAAAAACAATTTACTTAATATTCAAAAATATGAATGTTGCTGCTGTTCCTTGAAGTTGCATTGCATGAAATAATTTTATAACCAAAGTGTTCAAGATACAACAAAAATTGCAATTCAACCCCTGCCCCTAATAAAAACATATAAATAACCTAAGGTTGGGAGTACTGTGTAACATAGTTATCTTACAGCCAGATTGGAACATACCTATGTCTAGCTACAAAAATGCCTAGAACTCTGGTACTGACTCCTGCCCAAATGAAGAATGAGATGAGCTAATTAGTAAGTTTATACTGTGCAATTTAAAGTTTAAGACTCCCCTGGAGGAACTCAGGTTCAGTTCTGTTTCGTTTTGCTTTAATATTTTTTAGAGATACATAGATGCTACTTTACACTTGACTTAACTGGTTAAATAAATGGCTGGCAACATATCTAGTGTCATAAGAGGTCCTACTGGAAACTTTTGTCCAAGTTGTCCTGAAATGAAGATTCTGTGCACTTATTTTTAGTGGTTTATAATCCAAAGATGAACACATTTCGTGTGGCTAAGGAGAGTCTTGGGTGCAGCATTGGGGTGTATTCTAGGCCCCTGATGTTTGCCTCTGCTTTCTCCTGCTTTACTGTATCTTTTACCTTGACTAAAGTACTACTAAGTGTAATCCACGAAATCTTGGGAGTCCTTTCAACTATATAATCCTATGAAAGCATCGCAACTGTGAAATACAAGGTTGATAAAATAAATACTATACAAATAATAGTGATAACAACAGATAGTATTTCATGTAATTAAAACAGAAAAATAATGAAATGAAATGGGAAACAAGTAGATATTTTAATGAGAAAAATTATTGGAGAACATAAAACTCAAATAATAACTAAGTCACTAAAAGTAAAACTTTTCTGAAAACAGCTTTAGTGCTATATAGGAAAGAAAAGGAGAGAACTAATTCAGCTCTAGAAATTACCAGCATCTTTAGCTATAAAGCAAAGATAATAAAATTACTGTCACAGGATTACTGTTAAAATATAATTAAATAATGATTATAAAAGAGCATAGCATAGGACTTTAAATTTAACAGAAATTTAAAACATATTTCCTTATTTGTTCAGTTTATAATTTTACTTAACCTAGAGTAGAAGATATAACAAGTTAATGTACTGTGAATTTAAATATTGTCAAGAGATAAATTTTCCCAAAATTTACCTATAGGTTTAATTCAATCCTTGAGGTACTACATTTCTAATGGCATTTGACAAGTTGATTCTAGACTTTACATGGAAATTAGAAGGGCTTTGATTAGCCAAGAAAATACTGGAGAATAAAGATAAAAGTTGAAGATAATACAACTACATGTAAAAATCTAGTACAAAGCTCTCACTGTTAAGAAAACATATCATTGGTGAAAGAATGAAAGTAAAGCAATGAGAGGTGCCTGGGTGGTTGAGTCGGTTAAGTGTCCAACTGGATTTCTGGTGGGGTCATGATCTTGGGGGTCATGGGATCCGGCCAGGCATCAGGCTCTTGCTCAGTGGGGAGCCCGCTGGAGATTCTCTCTTTCCTTGTGCCCCTCCCCCCCCCACTTGTGCGCTCTCTCTCTCTCTCAAATACATAAATAAATCTTAAAAAAAAAAGAAAGTAAAACAATGAAATAACAAAGAATCCTGAAACACACCCACATGGACTGTTTGTTTATGAAAAAGCAGGCACTGCAGAGCAGAGTGAAAAAGATAATCTTTTTAGTGACTCCTATAGGCTCTTTGGTTATCTACATTAAGTACAATTGAATTTTTTTATCATTATCCAGTATACATGTAAATTGATTTCTAGTGGAATATGTATATATATATATCTCCACTAAAAAGGGAGGGGTATAAGGTTGAAATGACAATCAAACTCACAAGACATCATAGGCTTGGTCTGGCACCAAGTTTACTAAAGCTTAAGAAAAGGTACAGGCCAACATCATAACAGAGTTCTCCCAACTCCCAGGCATAGCTTCCAAAACTCTCAGGCAGACAGACAGACACATACACATATGCACACTCATGTACACATAAATGCACACACTGCAGAGCCATTATAGAGAAGCTTAAATGGGTGCAGACCATCTTAACCCAGGGTAACTGAGTTCTGGGTCTCTCCAGCTTTGCTATCTTGCTAGTCACAAGCCCCTGCTGGAGTTATGTGACTAGCTTGCATTCTTTGGTTTAGCTACTCCTCATTAATTACAAGTTAAATATACTAGACAATGTTGATAAAATACAAAAGTTACAGTGTTCTTACATAGAACATAAATTTCCAGCAACCACTTACACAACCATATAGTCACTCTTGTATGTGAATTCAGTACAGGTAACACAGTAAAAGCATCATTTTCCTTAATTGAAATAGAAAGTAGTTCAAACAATAGTCAGATCCTCATGCATCTCTGTAGCAGGGGAAAATATTATGACCTGTCAGTTAATCATTTAGTTCCAAAAAAGAAAAAAAAAAAAAAGCAACATGGCTTCAAAAAGATAAGTAGGAGAATAGACAATGTCCTCTTTGTAGGCAAAGATTTCTTAAATATAACACAAAAAGCACCCCCATGAAGAAAATACTGACATTTAAGCTACATTAAAATTAGAAACTTCTAATGATTAAAATACCCCATGGAAATTGATAAAAGTGTCAAAGTATATTTTCAATACATGTCTCAATCAAAGGATGTATATTTATAATGTAAAAAGGCCAATCCAAATCTCTGTGAAGAAGAAAAAAAAATTTAAATGGGGAAAATTCTTAAACGTACTTCATATAAAAGATATCCAAATGGAAAAAAAAAATCCTAAGAAAAGATGGTCAAAAAATGTGCTCAAAATTTTATAATTAGGTTAACATATACTACCCTAGTATCATAATATGACCGACCTTCTAAAATAGATATATGAGGAAATAAAACAAAATAAAACAATACTGAGTGTTGCCAAGGGTGTACAGTAACTAAAATGTTCATACACCGCTGATGGAAGCACAAACTGGTATAAATGCTTTGAAATTGTATGGCAGTATCTACTAAAGTTGGGTATCAGAACACTTTACTATATAGCAATTCTAGTCCTGGGTATACACCCAAAGGAGAAGCATATGTAAGTATACCAAAATACCTTTATATTTGGCAGTATTATTCAAAATATCCCAAATCTAGAAATAATCCACATATCCATAAGCACTAGAACAGATACTTAAAGAATGCTGTATTCAGATAAAGGGAATATTACATGGTGATGGAATGAACAAACTACTTCCAGCAACATCAAGAAAGAACTTTTTTTAAGATTTATTTATTGATTTTAGAGACGGAGAGAGAGAGAGAGAGCACGAGTGGGAAGGGCAGAGGGAAAAAGAGAGAATTTCAAGCCGACTCTCCACTGAGCACAGAGCCTGACCTGGGGCTTGATCCCAGGACCATGAGATCCCCTGAGCCGAAACCAAGAGTCAGTCACTTAACCAACTGCACCACCCAGCCACCCCAAGAGAGATTCTTATAAACAAAATTCTAAGCAAAACAATTTTAAAAACAAATATTATATATTATATTTATAATGTTTAAAAGGAAAACAGGCAAAATTTAAGAAACATTAGAAATAAGGATAGGGGCGCCTGGGTGGCACAGCGGTTAAGCGTCTGCCTTCGGCTCAGGGTGTGATCCCGGCATTATGGGATTGAGCCCCACATCAGGCTCCTCCGCTATGAGCCTGCTTCTTCCTCTCCCAGTCCCCCTGCTTGTGTTCCCTCTCTCGCTGGCTGTCTCTATCTCTGTCGAATAAATAAATAAAATCTTAAAAAAAATAAAAAAGAAAGAAGGATTAAAGTTCCCTTTAGGAAGGAAGAAGGAGATAATGTTTGGAAAAGCACAGAAGTAGGAATGAGAATTTTCTAAAGCTGATTATTTGTGGAGGGTCTATGAGTGTGTTTACTTTGTGATAATTCATCAAGTAGTACTCTTAGGATAGTGTATTTTAACTGTGGAGTAGTTTGATTTCTTACATATGATTTCCTACACATGACAAGCACTCGCTTTAATAAAAGATTAACAAATTTTACCACATTTATATTAAGATCTTTTCTTTATTCAAACACTAATATGTGAAGGAAAAAGGCAGCCATAGAGTAGGAAAGTTTATTTGCAATCTGTATAATCAGAGTTATAAATTATATCCAGATTATAATTTAAGTTCCTAAATATAAATAATAAAAATTCAAACACCTCAGTGGAAAACTGTGTAGAAAATCGAACAGGTATCCCACAAAAGATGATCTACAAAGGCTAGTAAATATATACGAAGGTGTTTAACCAAATGAAATGGAAATTTCAAATCAATGATGTATCAGAATATACAAACAGGTTGATTTAAAAGTTAAAAAATGAGTTAAAAATGAACAGTTGACAGGAATATAAGATATCTGTTACTCTTACACAGAGATGGTGGGTGTGTCCATTCCTACAAATACTTTGAGAATCTCCTAAGCATTTTGTAATATATTTAACTCAGGAATTTTATCTATTGGACTACAATCAATAGAAATGCATGTATGTACACACCAAAAAAGTTATGAAACAGTCTATAGCAGCATTATTTATAATAGTTCAACCTCATAAGAACCCAAGATTAAAAGAAGAGCTGATAAATACATTTTTGCATATTTAAACCATGGAATACTTTACAGCAATGGAAATTTAAAAGTGCATTTTTGACTCACAACTGCATGGATTCATATTACAAATATATTGCTGAGGGATATAATAAAAACACAAAAACTGAATGATTTGATTAACTAAATCTCAAAAATTTGTGAAAATCCCCTGAAATGCAAATTTAGACATCAAGATAATGGTTGAATGTTGTTAAATTTAAGGATGATTGGGAGGGTTCATGAGAAAGGCATCTCAGGTGCACTGTTTATATTTTTTACATGCATGGTGGTTACAGAAGTAGAGTCACTTCATTAAAAAAATTATTAAACCATGTGGTTATGATTTTTATGTCTTTCTGTGTTTACGTTAAATTTTAATTAAAAGAAATCTTCTTTCTACCCCTATCTTGAACCCGGGAAACAGCAACCCAGCTCTAGATCGCTAGTCCTGATATTTGGCTGTCCTGTTTCCCTAGCGGGTTGCACCTGGTTTGCCTAGGACAGAGTTTGAAGCTGGGAGAACCTATAAAGGGAATGAAAATACACTGTCTGTTTTCTATTTCCATGAGCTGATGTATTGTTTTCAAGAATTGGCAGACGTTTAAAGCTGATTCTTCCTCTCATGGGACACTTTCCTGGGTTCTTTGGAAAAGCTTCCTATTTAGGTACCTCTCACTTTCAGGGTGTTTGTTTAATGTTGGCAAATGAATTTCATCTAGTCTGTAGCGTGTTGAGCCCCTAAGCATCCAGTGTTGTGTCACCACCTTTTCAAGGCTGGTGTCAACTCGCTTCTCTAAGTAACTCTCTTGGACAGGATTTAAACCCCAACCGGAGATGTCTCCTGCATACGTGGTACAGCTCGTCCAGGGGAAACACAGACATCCTTTCCCCTGAAACACTGCAAGTACAAGCTATCACAATGAACAACTTCCCTGTCCTCCATAACAATTACTTGAATCGTACATTAGGTTTTGGATCCTTCCATTTCTATGTAACTGATATCAAATTTCCCAAGAGATTCTACCGAATTTCATCTTATTTGATTGAAATGAGAAAAACATACTCTCCCAAGCCCCAGCCCATGGAGTGGTAAGACTCAAAGCCCACCAGTTCTGTGAGAAAGATGTAATTAGTTTGTGTTAGGAACAAATAATAAGGAAAACTAACATAGACTGGAAGTGGACATCAGATTATGTCCACCATCATATTTAATTAGTCAATTGAGACTTTTATGGTTTGAGCCATTTCACTCGGCATACTGGACCGCTGGAATCATTTGAAATAGATCATTTTCTTAGAATATCACTTTGGTATCAGGAGAATTACATATGATTCAATTTTCTTTATAGAAGATAAAATTAATCAATTAAAAATAAAGGAAAAAATCTCCATACTAACTTGAGACATTGTGCATCTTAATCTAAGGTAGTGTATTTCACCATTTTACTAACTCAATGTACAACATCGAGTTTGTCCAATCTTCCTATCCAAGTATGGATGTGTGTGTGTGTGTGTGTGTGTGTGTGGTGTTGGGTGTGGGGGTTCTTTTCATTCTTCTAATGCAATTTTGCACAACAACAGCCCTAACCTTCATGAAGCCAAGTGAAAGGAAAAAGAAAATTTTGTCCACACAAGTTAAACCAGGTAGCGTTGGCTTTATCTAGAGGCAAACTCAGCCACTGTTATGTGTGCAATAGTGATTGGAGAAAGAACCAATTAGGAAATTAGGAAGACAGCAATAAGAGTCATAACTATTTTTAACACTTTGAAGCCATTAATGTGAGCAGTCACTTGAATACCAATCAGAGGGCTGGGACTGGCTGATATCCAATGAGACACTTGGAAAACGAACACATAAACAGATAACATTTGTTTCCACATTCTCTTGATCCTGTTTCCTTTATATTATATATCTAATATAATTAGATATTACATTATCTTTATCAGAATTACCTGTTAAGATATTTTGCCTTTTTTTCCCTATTGCATTGCTTTACATGTCATTATTGTTTTGTTTTTCAATATATGTGTTAATATAATGGCCCGCTAATGTTTCTGCATTGAAAATACATTCTGTTTGTAAATTTATTACCTTTTTAAAAATATTTTAGTATCTCTTGATGTATATAGTATTTTCAAAATTTAATGTAAGGAAATACATCAATATTTTCCTTTACAGTTTTTGCTTTGCACCTTTTTGTATGCTATCTATAAAATCCTTGCTTATTTGAAGGTCTTAAGAGTGCACACTGAGGGGTGCCTTGGTGGCTCAGTCAGTTGGGTGCAAGGCTCTCGGTTTTGCTTAGGTCATGGTCTTGGGATCCTGGGATTAAACCCCTCATTGGGCTCTGCATTCAGTCTGCTTGAGATTCTCTCCCTCCACCTCTGCCCCTCCTCCACCTCGTTCATGCACTCTGTCTCTCTCAAATAAACAAATCTTTTTAAAAAAATGCACACCGATATTCTTAAAAGACATTTTTTTTAATGTTGTTTTCATACTTAGATATATTTACCTGATACAGATTTGTACATATGGGTAAAAAATAAGAATCCAACTATATGTATTCTGTAAGAAATAACCAATTTCCCTAGCACCCTTCCCAGTTCATTCCTTTCATGTCACTCTGCAATGCCACTTTCTTCAGTTAGCTGGCTGCCACAAATGTGTGTTAACAGTTGCTCTTCTCTTTATTCTATTATTTTGTTCTGTCTCAGCAAATATCACTGCCCTTTTTTCAGAACTATAATTTTAAAATATAAGTTAATATGTCTTAGGGACAATTATTTCCATATTTTTATTCTACTTCAACATTAATGAGTTATTCTTGGCCCTTTCTGTTCTCACATGGCTTTTAGATAACAGCATATCAATTTCCACCAAAAATGAGAACTTTAAATTGACTTTGCTTTGAATTTATACATTACTTTGTGGAAAACCAAAATTTTTACAATATTTTATCTCTATGGCATGACCATAGACTATCATTTCTTAAAGATGTCTTTAATATCTTTCAATAAAGTTTTGTCATATTATCCATAAAATCTGTCATATTTTTAATTACATTTACTCCTACTTATCTTAATGTATCTTCAAAACTCACTTGTTAAATTGTTCCATTTATCTTGACATATGGAAATAGACTATGCCTATTTTAAACACGCACATTTATTGCTTTGGTAAAATTAAAAATAATTTTAAGGGTTAAAAGCAAGACATCTTAACATCATCAAATTCTCAATTGTGATGGAAGTCGTTGATATGCCTGTGGTCTCACAGCAAGGATGACCGTAAATTTCATGAGCTTCTAATCCAGTCAGCAGTTCTTTTTTCTTTTATTGGCCTGATATCTGGTTAACTTTCAGTTTTGTTTTCTGAATTAGGATTTCTAGGCAACCTTTTCTAACAATACAATGAGCCATTTATGCATTATGTGATATATGTTTCAAGTTATATTAGATATATGGTCTTAATCTAAATTATGACACTACTTTATTATTCTTTTTTAAGGTAAGGCTCTTCCACAAATCTAGTTGATCTGCTGAGTGGCAGAAATTCAAATACTCAGGCCTCTAGACTTCTATAAATATTCTCTTTCTGGCATTGGAATCATGCTCTGCCATTCCTTCCTAGGAATTTTTTGCTGCCTCAAGGGTAGACATAGTTTTAAAATTCATAAGAAGGTGATTTTTTTAATGTAAGACACTGTCAATTTAAAAAACAATAAAGTTCACTATATATCAAAACAATGCTTTAAAATTAGAAATATGCATTTAAAACACATATGCACATATATATATGAATTATATATTTATTCCTTTTTGTTATACACATGATGGTTAATAATGCTGATGTTGATATATAGACCACTTAAATATTCACATTCTATGGCCATATGTCTAAAATGGTCTCCTTAAAATACAAGCATTCATGAAAAGGTGGCTGGTGATTTTTTAATACTATACAATTAAATATTACTGAAAATTGCTTTTATTAATATACATTTTCAGCACCATTTGTTTTCAGTATTTAACTCTACGGAGGATACTGAAACATAAAGGGTCACAGATGGAAATGCATCTCTCCCCATATTGATGCACACTTGGGGTGTGGGTGAAGCGGAAGGTGAAACCATGTGTTGCAGTCCAGGAGCCAGATGCCCCTTTGAGAGCCGATTTCACTGTTCTCACACATTTGGAGACATTTACTAATTTGAAAATCTGACTTTAATTAGATTAAACACAAATTTGAACCAAAATAAAATATAGTACAACACTGGCTACCATTGGTATCAAAAAGCAATCACCACTTTTATGAAGGCAATCCAGAGCCAATGCCATAAAAATGGTAGTCAAACTTTGGCTTGAATAATATTTTCTTAATAAATTCGCATCTTGAAGTCTGAGACTGCAAAACAAGGCTTAGAAACTTAATTTTGTTTAGGAGATCAAGTGGACTCTTGTTTAATCTCAGCATAATTTCATAGAAGAGTTGGTAAGACAATTGAGTTTAAATATAAAGATACAGAGTAGACTATAAAACATCAAGAAGTAAGAACACATTTTACTGTGTTTTGATGTGATAATACTGTGTTGTTGTTGTTGTTGTTTTTCCTTTTAGCAAAATCAGTAAGAGGAGTATGAATGTTTTCTACATATGCTATCCATTTCCCATACACAAATTTTGGAGAAATAAAGCTTCCGTGGGTTTCTCAGTGTTCTTTTATAGAACCCTAGCCTCCTAAGATACAGAAACATATGCTATACAGTTAGAGAATGTTTACTTTCACTTCTGCTGAAAGTGTTTTCACACACCATAAGGTTAAAACTGTAGTCCTGTGTTGAAAACTTCTTTCATCCCTCTAATAGTCTAACAGTTACGCTGTGGGAAAGGCACCTAGGTCAGCTCAGAAGGTACCAGGGAGACTGGAGCATTGTTTTCCTACCTATTTACATTTCAAGGACACATCTCTGTATTGTAAAAGCCCAAACCCCTGGGGCTATCTGGCTTCTGGAGAGATTTTATTTACATACAAAAGGACTAGACTAAGGAAGAAATCTTTCCAGGGGAGCGGGGGCAATTGCCCCCTGTGCCTTTTATAAGCAGAAAAAAATTGTTTCTGCTTCTCTCACTGCAGTGTCTGGAACTAGACTTGGACAACTGACCTATCTTTCATCACAAGGCCATGGTGATAAGGACTAGAGCAAAGGGGAATGGAGGTACTCATTATTTACTGTGAGGTATTTAATAAGAACTCTTGTCTCTGACGCAGGACATGTCATGTGCCTATTTGGAATAAAAAGGAAAAACATGAAAATTTATAAAACAACATAAATGTTTACAACTAATGAAGAAAGAGTGTAAATAATTCCAAGAAGTATATTATAATTTCTTGATTGTTAGACACTGAAGAAAACTTTTCATACCCTTTATAAATGTTATATACATATACATGTATTTTGATTTCTCCCTAAAACTTGAGGAGTGGAATAAATTCCTTAAATGATAAATAAGTGCATTTCAAAAAGTGGTGTAATGAGGTACTAAGGGGTTGGTGATTTTCCTTTACATTTAAAATAGTCAGTTAAAACTCCAAACCCCAAGGCGGTCAGCCACATGTAGGTCAGACATGCATCCCAAGAGCTCCTTAATACATATTTTCTGGTGCAGTTTTCAAACAGAACATGATAATAATAGTGATCACAAAAATAATAATATTACTATACCCCAATTTTGAGCGTTTATGTTGTACCAGAAACTATGCTAAAAATTTTTATAGAATTTTTTTTCAATCATTGTGTACACCAAATTCTCTATTCTAGAGATATTGTAGTTTTTATTCTTCAGGTCTGACCCGAATTTCCAATTCCCTCAAGAGGTTTTACCTGAACATCCTTTTATATAGTTTGCAATACTGTTCTCTACGCTGGTACTCTGTATCTTCTCTTTGCAAGCTCTTACCAAAGTCTGTTGTGAATTCATTAATGATTGATTTTTAATTGGATGTGATATGCCTTTCCCAAAAGAATGCATGTTCCAATAAGGAAAATGTTTATTTGACTTTTACAAGATTTTATTCCTAGCATTGTGTTGGTCCAGTATATGCTCACTATCATTTTTCAAATGCATTAATATATGAATGAGACCCAGCGGCGTTAAATAACTTCTCCACGATCCCACAATTACCAAGGGACAGAGCAGGGATGCAAGTCAAGTCAGCCTAACTGCAAAAGCTGCTTTCTTCATCATTATACAAATTTGCCTGCATATTTTGTAACTGAGATTCTTGGGTTTCGAATAAATTCTTCTTGTAAGTTCTTTCGTATAGGTCCTAAATGTCTGTCTCGGTTTTTCTGGCAGTTTCTATCTTAGGATGCAAAACTTCACTTGCACCACGTCAGCCACTCAAGCATTCACATCTAGCAAGATTCTCTCCACCGGGGTAGCTGAGTGTAAAATGAGAGACATTTTTTGAGAACGGTAGTACAGTTGAAATTATCTACATTGGGAATGAAATAAGAATGCATACATTTATAGGTCCCCTATTTCTTTCTTTTGTATACATCCATGTTTATTACCAAGTTACTACTCTAAGAGAGGGTGGTGGCAATGTATGTTTGGCCTTGGCTGCCTCTTTCCCTAGAGTGTTTTCTGTCTGATTTGAATAGTGACATGGAGGTCTGGCAAAGAATGACTATGGTACTTGGAAATATGAGGAAATGATACAAATATTTTGTAACTAATTAAAAATCTGTAGTGTTGACATCAGCTTAATATATGTAGTAATTCCAGAACTTGATAACAGACCACCTCTAAGTGGCAAGGGTCTGATGAAACCTCTTTAAACAAAGTAATTATGAAGTGTAGCGGCATGGATATAAATTTGGAGATCATCCAAATAAAGTCATAAACTATGCTAATTGATACTGAGAATTAGAACTCAGCAAAAGACATATTTACAATGCTGACCATTTTACAGTGGAAGTAACTTTTCTCTTCCAGAGACTAAAAGTGTACCTGAATATTAGCAAAAAACGTCACTGGGTATCAATTCTTCTTATAATTTTAAAGTATCATAGATTGTATTCAGAGTCAAACAAGTTACTTAAGTAGCTTTAATTTACTTAGTTAACAGATAAAAAAAGGATGTTATTTTTACAACCAATTAACAATTTAGGAATTCTATCAAAATGTAGAATACAGACTTTATTAAAACAGAGAATACAGGACACCTGGGTGGCTTAGTCAGTAGTGTCCAACTCTTATTTTGGCTCAGGTCATAATCTCAGGGTCATAAGATCATTTCTTGTGTGAATGTGTCACAAAGTTCACTTGGGTTAGATGTTATGTTTCTTAAAGTTATGTCACACAGATATTTTCCATGATATACTTCTTTATCTCAAAATTACCTGCATGGATATCTATGCTGACTAGAAATGATGGCTAGAAAAATACCTGAAAAAAAAAAAAAAAAGCAGCATTGTATGTTGAATACCTAATGATTATGACTAACATAATCATGCATTGTTTATACTGTGTCTTCTTAATCTTTTCTTTCTTTCTTTTTTTAAAAATTTCTGTGTTTCATTCATGACCAGGTTACAGCTCAGGGCAATATTAACAGATAAATGCAATTAACTGTAGGTATTAAATTGAATATATACAGTCCCCTTTGTCTTAGTAAATGTTTTGCACTAATATTATCAAACCCAATGCAATTATCAAATCCAGTTCAATGGACGTATATAAGAACTTCCATTGTACAAGGTACTAGCTGTAGAAAGGAGAATTGGAAGACATGGCACTTGCTCTCCTGCAGCTTAAAGTGTTTGAGTCCATTGTCTCAATTGCTTGTACATATGTCTAATTTACTAGGGGAAAAAATGGAAATCAATGGAAAATTAGTATACCCTATTCCTAAGAACTATATTCTGTTAACAGGAGATTGGGAAATGCAGAAGATTAGAAGATATTTGAGAGAACGTGCAATAGTTTCCCAATCCTACTCTATGAATATTTCTAAAATGAATGCAGAATGAAGAAGGTAGAAAATTATTAGAGAATGTGAGTTATATTACTGCAATGACATTTTCAAATGCATTAGTTATGGGCACATTTTAAAAAGGACATAATATTTAATATCAATTATCACTTATCAATAATAAAAATAAGAATATATTTGGAACCTAATGAAGTAGATCTATAACTCTGATTATTCATAATACATTTTATTATTTATTTATTTGAAGTTTATTTTTTAGCTGAAAGCTTGGTATCCAGCAGTGATAGGCATTGTTGGAAGAGTAATGGCAGTAAAAGAATCACTTGAAAAATAAGGATAGTTTGGAGAGTTAAGTAAAGATGAAATGTTAGTAACTTAAAGAGAAAAGGACTTTAATATCTGTAGAGATCAAGTCATTTAACTATATTATATGGCTCTGAATCATTGAGATTTTGGTACTAAATTCTCACAATAACAGCTTTATATAAAATATAAATGTTGGAAATCAAGTTCTGCAAAAAAAAATCCCTAATGTCTCCCTATATAATAGGCGTATTCCAATTTTGGGAAATATGCAATATTTTTCAATATTATTACAGACACTGGTGAGGAAATATTTGTTATTCTCTCCATAAGCAGTAATGTCATCTGAAGTTAAATTTCCTGTAGGGTTTACATGAAAGAAGATTTGTGAAAAGCATAATTAGAAAACTAATACTATTACTAGTTGAACATTTAATGAAAAAAATCATTGTTTTTTATCATTCCTTAAATAGGTTACATTGGTCTACAAATTTAAAAAGTGAATGAAATTAAGAAGCTCTTTGCATTTCTATTAGAGGAATGTAAGGTTTTCTTGAAGTATGTTATCTGTATTTTATCTCATTTTCATTTACTTAAATCTACCCTAAAATTATAATTCTAAAATTATTGATGAACCCCACCTATTTAATTAATTGTGGGGAACTATTTAGAATCTACTCTACATTTTAGTAGATATCTATTTTACTATCATTTCTGGAACTCCTCCATACTTCTATGCACAAAACCTTCTTTTAGGGCGATTATTTTTGTCCACCTCTAAGTACAGTGCTCCAGTAGGGGCTACTAAATGGTAGCCATTGCATCTCTGGAAACTGAATAGCTATATGCTCTGGTTGGGACCTAAAAGAAAAGGAATTCATCCTCTCTGGTGGTGGAGCTGGAAAAACATAAACCTAGAAGTTAATGGTGTTCATGAGTCCAGCTTAGTTGAAAAAGTCAGCATAATAGAATAAAACCAAAACACAGAACAAAATAGAAAAGAGGAAATAAAAATAAAAAGGGGTCCTATTGGAGTTGTGCTGGCTAAAATAATTTACACCTCTACCCTTTCCAGAGTTGATTGTGTGAGCTAATAATTGCTTACTCGTTTTATTTTGCTTTTGTTTCTTTGTTTGGCTTTGTGTTTACCTTTCGTATAATGGACTCCTGACCAAGGGTCAGAGTTACTGTGGATCTACAAGGACCCATGAATCATCTTAGCGGTCATTTTATGGCACCTAAAAGTATAATTATAATTGGCATACTTAATTTTTGGCACAACTCCCACATCAATTACTTGGTTTGTAGCGTAAGGTCTCTTATAACACAGAAGGCAAAATAAAGACTGAAACTGCCACTCTGCCAAGATAGTAAATAGAAAACAATAATGTATCTTGAGCCAAAGAGTATAAATTAATAAAGATCTAAAGGATGCAGAGGCAATGGTCCCTATCATATCTCCATTTCATTCACCAGTCTGGCTCTTGTAGAAAACAGATGGATGCTGGAGGATGACCATAGGGTATGACCAACTCAAACAAGTAGCAGCCCCAGTTGCAGTGCAATATCTGTAGTCATTGCTAGAACAGGTTATTATGGCCTTGGATGTAAGAATGAAGTATTGATTTGGTGAGTGCTTTATTTTTTTATTATGTATTAACAGAACAGAGGTTAGAAGCAGTTTCATGTTTACATGGAATAGGTAACAATACACATTTAGAATTTTGTCCCAGAGCTATATCACCTTTTCTGTCCTCCATCACTTAATAGGACTAAGAGATCTGAACCATTTGGATATCCCAAATCACATTGATCCACTACATTATATTAATTAAGATGAATAATAAAGAAGTATCTATCACCCTACAGGCCCTAGCAAGACAAATGTCCCCCAGAGAGTAGGAAATAAACCATCTGTACATACAGAGGCCTGATGTATCATATTTAGTGGAAACAGCATTTTTCTTCTCAAGCTCCAAAATCACATAGATGTGATAAATATACATTCTTAAATTTGAGTGTAATAAACTCATATTTAAAAAATTAAGTTTCAAGAGAGGATGTTATAAATTAGGAGGTAAAGTAAGTAATCTGCAATCATAATATTTGCATTATTTGTTGTTCTAAACAAAAACATTGTGATTTAATCTCTTTGGTTTCCAAATGAGTCTTTATTAATACACATTTTAATGATTTAGGATTCAGACTCTTTTAACACTTGGATTTGATTGCTCTGGTATTAATCAATGTACAAAATCAACTTCAAATTCCATATAATTAGAATTGCTTCAAGGAAGAATATTGTCAGAATTAAAGATTCTCCGATGTGAAAATAATTAACCTGTTAAAATTTCTGGCAGAGGTAATTAGCACTGTGAATGATTCTAACTTTGCTGGTCTTATATGATTTAATGACAGCTTTTGCACTTAATAGAAATAATAAACCAATATGTGCAGAATGTGTATTTTTAAAAACCTAATTATTGTCACTTTTGATTACCTAGGCTAATCACAGAAAACAGTAAGGTTAAACTTAAACCAAAAACACTTTTCAAATAATTAATATGTTGCTTTCTGGACTACATTTTTTCTGTAGATTTAACTTCCCAATTATGTCTTTCTACCCTTAAGGCAAAATTAAAACTAATTCACAATTTAATCCAAATGACTTCACCATTATCCCCTTTTCAACTCCTTTATTTAGAAATATTTATTTCTTTACTGTTACCCGTCTTTAAACACAAAGCACATTCTACTTTTTGTCATATTTAACACAAAAGTATTTTTTAATTTTAATATTAAAAAATGTTCTAATAACATTCATTGTTCTTCCATTATCCTTTTGGTGGGCAAAGACCATGAAAACCTTTAAAGTTTCAAAGTTAAAGTAAGAAGAAAGCAAGTAAATGATAGTATTAAAAAACTGAGACTACACTCTGATTTTTTAATTACCTGAAAATATTTAGCATTTAAGTTTTTCCTTTAAAAAGTGAATGCCGCTGGGATTCCTTATGCTTGCACTTTTTTCAGAATATACTTTTAGCAATACTAATGGAATTGGAAATATCAAAAGTTTTCAAAGAGCATGTTTATCACCTGTTACATATTATTAAAAAATAAATGTACATTCTAATTGATATATGGAGTTCTTAAAATTAATATGAATTGACTAAGTCAAAAATGTTTCCTTTTTTTAATTGAGCCATCTGTAATCTGTGACATTTAAACTATGAAGCATTTTGGAAAGAACAAAGAGATCTAATCACAAGAAATCATCCTGAACACATGAAACAACCTCCTTAATAAAATTATAATTGCCTTAAGTAATTTCCTTTCAATAAAATATAACTTTTAGTAATAATAATGCCAACATCAGTGTTAATAGTCTTTAATTTTCTTTCTTTTTCTTAGGTGAGTAAAACAAAGAATCTCATGCTTTTTTGCAGTGTTTAACTTCTGGGTACATGGAGTTCAATTTCTTTTTTCTCCGCTTAAATTATGATATCCTTTCGCAAAAGAATTATTTCTTTACTCCCACAAATCTTTTAGAATCTTTGTTTGGCATGATATAAATTTTGATTTTGAGTTCTATATTGATATACATGGGATACAAATAATTTGTTAACATTATTTTATTCCCATTCATAGATGTCTGTTTCTTAAAAGAAATAATATAAACTCATACTGCTCTCAACTAGCTTAAGTGCCTGTAGTACTTAAGAAGGCAGAGGAAAGGACAACCCTACAAACTTGGAACAAGATTTTTAGCAAAAGTGAGCTAATGGCTGTCTTGAAAATATTTGTTGAAAATTCAAAATTTAAACAGTTATTGAATGTTGTTACTAGTTAGTTATGGCATGATTATGTCATATGGCTATGTATATAATATATAATTTGTATGTATACACACACATGCATGCATATATACACTGAAATCAATACCATTAACAATTTCAATTATAGAACCTAAGAGTTTCTAGGAAAATTTAAAGGAAATCCAAATTTGACACTGTTTTTATTGTTGTTCTTATTTCTTTTTCTACAAGTCTTGATAGAACACATCCCATTATGGAAAAAGCATCATTTGAAGAATTATACTATTATGGTTTGGACCATTACACCTCATGAAAATGCTCTTGGGGCACCTTGATGGCTCAGTTAGTTGAGCATCCGACTCTTGATTTTGGCTCAGGTCATGATATTAAGAGTCCTGGGATTGAGCCCTGAGTCAGGCTCTGCGCTCAGCGCCGAGTCTGCTTATCCCTCTCCCTCTGCTCTTTCCCCTTTGCTCTTTCTCTTTTTCTCTCAAATAAATAAATAAATAAATCTTTAAAAAAAATGCTCTCAGTTGACTTACAAATCAAACAAAGTGATGTATTTTCAAACAGCAAAATGCAAAAAAAAAATCAGATTCTCACATTTATGTTCTTCAAAATGAATAAATAGATTAATTATCTAAAATAAAATAATTTGGAAAGAAAATATGAAGCCTTCTTTGGTGTAGTAATTATCTTTCTTTTGGATTGTGTTAACCTAAAATATTTAAATACTTTAATTCAGCTATATGCCTAGTTTAGTTTGGATTAAATTAAGGATACAGATTTTTGAAACAAATATTGCTAAAAAGAGTAGTTTAAAATAAATAATATCAGGGTTTGTAGGAAAGGAGAAAATTGTGATTAATGATCTCATAAATAATCAGCCAGTATGGAACAATTAGTAGAATTATAATATGAAATATAACGTAGGTGTTTTAGAAACTAAACAAGTAAAGGTTATTGCAATAATAAGCTAGCTGTTACTCAAATTAAATGAATGAGAAATAAGCAGTTTTCTGTTTTGTTTGTACATCTATATTTCTTCATACACAATTTGAGAGTAGCCTGAAGTCAAATAAATAGGTCAATCACTGAGTTACTTAGTTTCTGGTCCCTCAGACTGTAGGTCTTCTGACAACATCATCCTGTCAAATATAGCCTCTATTGATTTCCTGATTAATGTACAACTCTTTTATTGGCATTTACTACAGGAGACAAAATTCTAATGTTTGTATGATCAATAGTTCCATCAACATTAAGAATTCCTACTGTTAGTTTGAATGGCTTTAACTATAGCAAATTGTATTTTTCTTGATAAATACAGGAAAAACTTGTTAATATTAGCAAATCAAGGAAAATGGATGTTCTATGTGGTGTTCTATTATATTTTACTCACAAAGGAGAAAAGCAAAAACAGAACAAAAGAAAAAAAAATCTCTAACGTAATTCCTCATAAATACCCCAGTAGATGCTAGCCGTTAGAGATATATGGAAATCAAATACTTATGCTTTTACCACCTTCATTTTCTAGTCTTTTTAATGCCAAATCTATAAATACATGTTACAAAAAATATATATAAGGTTCTGAATTTTCAAATGGACCTAATCAATTGAATTGCTTTAATGGAATTCTATGATGGCAATACTACTTTAAAAAAAAAAAAGATTTTATTTATTTATTTATTTATTTATTTATTATTTTAGAGAGAGAGTTAGAGCAGGGGGAGGAGCAGAGGGAGAGGGACAAGCAGACTCAGAGCCCAGCGTGGAGTCTGATGCGGATCTGATCCCACGACCCTGTGATCATGACCTGTGCCAAAATCATGACTTGGATGTTTAACTGCACCACCCAGTGCCTGGTAATAAGCTTTTAATCAATTTAATTACAGTAATGGAATTCTATGATGATAATACTATCTTTCAGATTTAGAATATCCATATATTAAATGAGACACCTCAGACAGATTGCCTGAAATATAATAAAGTTGTACTTAAATAATTATGATAGGTTTTTTAATTACATGAATTTTGCTAAATAAATATTTTTATTTATCATATTAAAAATGAAATGAATCAGCCAAATGGGATTTATTCCAGGTATGCAAGGTTGGTTCAATGTACAAGAATACATCAGTGTAATCCAGTATATCAGGAGGTTAAAGGATTAAAATCAAGTAATCCCATCAGTTGATGCAAAAAAGCATTTGATAATATCCAAAATCCATTTATGATAGAAACTGTCAGCAAAATAGGAATAGAGGGGAGAATTCCTCAATTTGGTAAAAAACATCAAAACCATTGGCTAACATTATATTTAATGATGAAAAACAAAATGCTTTTCATTTAAGATCATGAACAAAGCATGGATGTCTACCATTATTCACTACTACTTTAAAGAACAACCAAAAGCATGATCCATAAAAGGGAAAAAAAAATTACTTGGCTGTTAATTAAAATGGAAAACCTTTTGTTCTGTAAAAGATACTTTTAAGAGAAGCTATATACTGAGAGAAAAAATTTGCAAAACACTTATCTGATTAAGAACATATATCCAAAATGTATAAAGAACTCTCAGAACCCGATGATGAGAAAACAAAAGAATCCAACAATGAATATGGAAAAGGCCCGATCAGATGTTTTTCCAATGAAGATATACAGATAGCAAATAGCATATGGAAAGGTATTCAACATCATCTGTCATTAGGGAGATGTAAATTACAACACTGTGAAATAGCACTAAATATCTATTTAAAGGCTTCATTCCAAAAAAAGTGGAAAGGAGCATTTGATGGTGAGAATGTTGAGCAATAGAAACTCTCATTCATTGCTGGTGTGAATGCAAAATGGTACAGCCAGTTTGGAAGAGAGTTCACCATCTTACAAAACTGAACATAATCTTACTTTCTGTTCCAGAAATTGTGCTATTAGGTATTTACTACTTGATTTGAAAACACCAAAACCTGTATGTGAATATTTATAGCAACTTTATTCATTATTGCCAAAATAGGAAGCAACCAAGATATCCTTCAATAGGTTGTTGGATAAATAAATTGTGGTAGGTCAATAAAAATGGAATATTATTCAGCAATAACAAAGTAATAAGCCATGCAAAAGCATGAATGAATTTTAAATGAATATTGATAGGTGAAAGAAGCCAGTGTGAAATGACTACATACTTTTTAATTACATTTATATAACACTCTGGAAAAGGAAAAAATACAGAAACAATAACAGATCAGTTGCTGACAAGAGTTTAAGATGGAGAGTTAATAGGTAAAGCACAAGGATTTTTAATTGTCTTAATTGTTATTATTCTGGGTGATACTGCAGTGGTGAACCCATGACATTATCTTTTTGTCAAAACACATAGAAATTTTCAGCACTAAGTCAGCCTCAATGTGGTCAAATAAATAATCATTTAGGAGCTGAGAAATTCAAGAAGAAATCTAGAATTTGACATAATAATGTAACTTTTGCATGCGTATAAAGTAATCTCACTGAAAAAAAATGGAGGAAAATGAACTGGAAATGAATGGATTCTATAAGATTAAAGGCAAAAGAAACAATACATGAACACTTTATTCTAAGTTGATAAAGTTGTTATCCATAGAGTACGGATTGACAATTCTAAAACCACGATATATTTTATATTTTTTTATATTTATATATTATATATAGTTATTTTATTGTATATACATATTGTTTTTCACTTGCTTCTTTTTACTTTTTTAATGTGTCTACAAGAAAATCTTAAATTATATATGTGGTTCACATTGTAAAACTATTGAACAGTATTGTTCTAAGTTGTCATAGGTCTAAAACAAAAGCCAAATTTCTGAGGGTTCCACTGTGTCACACAGGTATAGCTTTATAAGACAATATGTCCAAACTTATTTCTTAAAATCTCATCTTAGTAATTTCTAACTCGGACTTATTGAACTGTTTAGTAAAAGGATGTCATATGATGGGAACCAGGTTTCTCACTGTTGGAGTGGGAGGTTACAGATAATCAAGGTGGGTAAGGCTAGAATGACCCATGTGTTAATGAGTTAGATTGGAGACATTAGTATGAACTAATGTTTACTTTAAGACAGATGGCTACATACAAAAATATTTACAGATATGTTTATAGCTACAGCTTACTATACTCATGTATATTTCCTTTCTTTATCAGCTTACAGTGCCTATGTGCAAAGATACTTCGGAAGCAATAAGCATACTTGGACCCAAATTCTGGTATCTAATGTTATTCTTCAATAAAAGGAGCCAGAGCTCTTACCTGGTTGATTCCAGAATGAGGCTGAAAATATACACTATTAGCCTGGAGCATCTCATAATGCCAGAAAGTAAGGAAGTGCTTAAATATACACACTCACACACAGACACACACACACAATGAATGGGGACACCTAGGAGCCAACTGGAAAAGTTCCCAATAGCCAAAGCCGAAGTAATTCAAACTCGAAAATATAAAGTAGTACTGGGTTATAATACAAAACCTAAAATAAATTTCCATAAGTCTATGCTGATATAAATAAATTAAATAAATACATCAATGCAGGAGAAAATATAAATCTCCCATGCAAAAGAATTCCTATAGTTTGTATAGAAACTCCACTCTCAAGGCGGTAGAGTGTAACTTCCTACTTCTTAAGGCACTCCTTAGTGACTTCTTTTCAAAGAATGCATTATGGAAAGGAGGAAAAAAACTGCAATTTTGCAGAGGAGAAAGCTGAAAAATACTGCTTCAGCCAGATGATCAAAGTTAATATGCACAGTGATAAATCATGATAAATCATGCTAGGTCATGTACCCTTAATATGAGATGATGAGATTCTCACTTTACCTCTGTGGTTTTCCAGCCCCAAAACTATAACCTAATTCTAACTATGAAGGGGAAAAAAAAGATCAGACAAATTCCAGTAGAGAGACATCCCACAAAATAACTTATCAGTAGTCCTCAGCTCTTTAGGTAATCCTCATAAAAGAAGAGCCTAAGGAAACAGGGCTAAATGTAATGTGGTATCCTGGATTGGATCCAAGAACCAAAAAAAAGGCCATAAGCTACAGATGATAGATAGATGATAGATGATAGATAGATAGATAGATAGATAGATAGATAGATAGATAGATGATAGATAGATAGATGAGAGATAGATGATAGATAGATGATAGATGATAGATAGATAGATAGATGATAGATAGATAGATACAGATATATAAAGAAAATCTGAATACAGTGTGACTTTAGTAATAGTAATTCTTTGTGACAAAGGTGCCATATTGACATAAGATGTTGGTGATAGAGGAAATATTATGGAATATATGGGAGCTCTCAAACTATATCTTTAATTTTTCTGTAAATCTAAAAGTACTCTGAAAATAAAGTTTATTAAGAAAATAAATGAATCAAGGGGTCTGGGCAGCTCAGTCAGTTAAGTGTCCAATTCTTGATTTCGCCTCAGGTCATGATCTCAAGGTCATGAGATCAGCCCCGTGCTGGGCTCCATGCTGGGTGTGGAGGCTGCTTAAGATTCTCTCTCTCCCTCTGCCCTTCTCCTCCCTGCCAACCCCTGCAAGCTCTCTTTCTCTCTCTAATATAAAAAGAAAAGAGAAGAAATGAATCTTTAAAAAAGACACACTTCTTAATTAACCATACATTATTTCTAAACCTTATGAATTTGATATCAATTAATAAATAATAAATTAATAAAATCTTGTGTTTAATTAAAATTCACATGGAGAATTAGAATTAAAATGCTGAAATTTAGCTATGATCTATATTCTCAATTTATAGTGAATAAATCATTCTGATCAAAGTGTAAAATTCTAGATTACATTTGCAATAAGTAAAAATGTTTCCCCCTAATTTATCACCTCTTTGGCAATAGAGCTCATAAATCTTGTGAAACTTGGAAAATCCCCATTCAAAACTTATTTTATAAGAGAAGTATTTAAAACTAGAGAGCAAGTGTAAGACTTGTTAATGCCTCTGTGGGTGTCAGTATCATACTAAGAAACATATGTTAGGATTACTGTAGGTATAAGAATTGGAGAGTATTTCTTTTCTGGTATTTCACAAACAAAATATTTAACCATAACATTTTTTAAATAAGAATAGACTGTAAGGGCACCTGAGTGGCTCAGTTGGTTAAGCATCTGCCTTTGGCTTGGGTCATGATCCCAAGGATCCTAGGATTGAGTCCTGCATCGGGCTCTCTGCTCAGCTGGGAGTCTGCTTCTCCCTCTTCCCCTCCTCCCGAATCATGCTCTGCACCCCTCTCTCTCAATCATTTTCTCTCCAAAAATAAATAAATAAAATTTAAAAAAAAAGTCCTCTAAAAAAAAATACACTGTAAAAAATATCACAAAAATGTCTTGCTTAAAGCTCCTTAAAGTTTTCAAATAATGGCATTCACATAATCTGATTTTGATATGATTTTAACACATTGAAGTTCACAGAATAAGTTCTATAATGCCCATTTTGCAAATGAGGAAAAACACCTCCCAGAAATTAAGTGATTGGATTGAGATAGTGCTTTGACTTAAACCTAAGTCTTCTAATTCAGTCTTGTGATCTTCCCTCTGCTCTACTTTGTTTCCTTTGATCTCTTAAGACAGCCTGCTTAACCACTATTATGAGAACAGCAGAGATGGACTCTCCTGCCATTTGGCAATGTATGACCTTAAGGAAAACAAATGAAATAAGCTAGGTTTAACTTGGAATAGCACCCTTTTTAAAGGCATCTTGGAAAATCAGTACATTGACATTTTGATCATTGTATGTACAATTATGATAATTACCTGTTTATTTTCATTCTATTTTTCTCTATTTGAACAAGACCATATTTTAACTAGGAATTAAAATTCTGAATTCATCCTACATTATATTATAAATAAGCTTGTTATTGTATTTTCATAAGTGTAGAATTTACTGACAAAGTGGTGCTAATAAATCAACCTTTAATTTCCCACTTCTCTTTCTTACAGCTTCATTGATAACATTTTTTTCCAGATGTCTACTTATTTACTCCCTTATAACCAATAATCACCCAGATGTGGCAAGTTCGTATGTTTATTTGTTAATTTTGAAGTACAATCTTGGAATTCCCTTAATGGAGCTGGGAATTTGGTGGGGGTAGTGAAAGGATCTTTCTCTGCCCCTACTGAAAGGAAATGATGCCAACTAGTAACCTAATTGGGGATGAGGATCGCATGTCCCTGTAGTCCTAAAACCCTTCAAAATGACTGTGGGATGCCACTGTGTCTTCCATGAAAGAACACAGCACAGCAGCTTTTCATGTGAGGAAAAATTATTCCATTTATTAGGGTAACTTTGATCTTTAATCTCAGCATTATTGTGTTAAGAGCTTGCAATTCTTTTCTGGGTATGGCTTAGATCATAAGAGAAGATTAGGAGTGGAATTTGGCTTTGAGATAGAAGTGACAGCCAGTATATTCCATCAGGCAGATGCTAGTTGTTCCATCAAACTTAGCCCAAATATGATCAACCGTCACTAAGCAGGATCCCTCTTGGTTTAACCTATTCTCATTCATTGTTAGTTCTATAACTTCCACAGAGTCACACCATCATAATACCTACCTGGAAACAATTTGCATCCACATAATCTGTTTTTTTCAACTATCATCAGAAAATTAAGAATATCTTTTATTTAACACAAACTGCTCTGATCTAACCAGGCACATCAACAACGATTTACTCACCACTAAATGTAATAGTGAAGAAAACTGCTAGAACTCTTTTGGAAAAATTAAAATAATAAAACTCTATTGAAAAATGAATTGTGGTAGAAAGATTTCTGAGATGCCTGCCAAGGTGCTTGCCGCTTGTTATATGCATCCTGGATAATTCCACCATGTATAGTATGAGAGGTATGCTGTGAATATGGCAGGGTAATCACTTCTGTGGTTATATGAGGTTATACAAGATTCTATTGTAGTGATGGCTAAAATGAAAAATATAAGAAGTAACAAGTGTTGGTGAGGATGTGGAGAAAGAGAAACCATAACGCACTGTTGATGGAAAGGTAAATTGGGGCAGCCACTGTGGAAAACAGTATGGAGTTTCTTCAAAAAATTAAAAATAGAAATACCATATGATCCAGTAATTTCACTACTGGATATTTACCCCCAAAACAAAAACATTAATTTGAAAAGATATATCCACCCCTGTTTACTGCAGTAATATTTATAATAGCCAAGGTACGGAAGCAACCTGAGAGTCCACTGATATACAAATGGATGAGGAAGATGTGGTATACATATGTACACTCATATATATATATTAATATTACACACTCATAAAAAAGATGAGATTGTGCCATTTGCAGCAACACGGATGGACCTAGAGGGTATTATGCTAAGTGAAATACGTCAGACTGAGAAAGACAAATACCATATGGTTTCACTCACATGTGGAATTTAAAAAAAACAAAACAAAGAATAAAGAAACAAAAAGCAGAATCAGACCTATAAATACTGATAGTTGAGAATTAACTGATAATTGACAGGGGCAGGAGATGGACAAAATGGGTGAAGAGGAGTGGGAAATGCAGGCTGCCATTTAGGGAATGAATACGTTATAGGAATAAAAGGCACAGCATAAGCAATATAGTTAATGGTATTATAATAGAGTTGTATGGTGACAGATGGTAGCTACACTTATGGTAAGCATATCATAATGTATAAACCTGCTGAATCAGTATGTTGTAAACCTGAAATTAATGTAACATTGTGTGTCAACTTCACTCAAATAAAAATAATTATAAAAAACATGTTTCAAAAGGGATTCTATTGCAGTAGACTGGAGAGAGATTCTCTTGCTGGCTTTAACTAATTTAGCTGCCATGTTGGGAGTGGGCCACATGGCTAGGACCTGAGGGCAAATCAAGCTGCTGAAAGTGTCCCCAGTTTAGAGTCCTCAAGAAAGTAGGGCCTCAGTCAGCCATGAGGAACTGAACTCTGCCCACAACCAGTGAGCTTGGAAGAGGACTCCAAGCCTCAGATGAGATAGTGGCCCACGTAAACCTTGATGTCAGCTAGTGAGATGCTGATCAGAGAACCCAATTAATCCATATCCAAACTCCTGACCTAAATCTGAGCTAACACATTTGTACTGTTTTAAGTGACTAAATTTGTGGTAATTTATAGATAATAGAAAGCTAATGCAAATATATTATTTAGGAAATATGAGAATTCAATTAATTAAAATCCAATAATCATGTTATATAATTAAAATATAGTTATAATAAATATTTATTGGTTATTTTAGTATCCTCTTTCTCACAGTAGTCTCAGTTTTGACAATAACTTATATGGTTAATCTATGCATGCACCATATTCAATTTGCTAGGAAATTCTGTTAGCTCTACTTTCTCAAATTCCAATTACCACTCCCACTTCCACTGCTATTACCAGAGCTTAGCCATCATCACCATTTAATTGGAAGACTGAAAAAGCCTTATAATATGTTTCTTTGTTTCTAATCTTATCCACCTCCATTTATATATACACCCATATATTGATCCTCAACACAGATGCTAAACTTAACATAGATCATGTCACTCCTAAGCTCAAAACTCTACAGTAGTTCCTCATTTCACTCAGAGTAAAAGCCAACATCTTCGCAGTAATTACCAAGACCTATATGGTCTAGCATCGTCTCTCTATCACCAGCTCCAATCTTTAAACACACGACGTCTACTTGGACCTTAGAACCTTTCTTTGATTTGGTTGTTCTTTCTGCCTTGAATGCTCTTTCCATAGATATCTGGATGGCTAACTGACTCTTCTTTGTAACTTTTTTTTTCACATGTAAAGGAAATTTAATTTATTTATTTTTTCTTTTTTTTTCTTTTTTTTTTATTATTATATTATGTTAGTCACCATACAGTACATCCCCGGATTCCGATGCAAAGTTCGATGCTTCATTAGTTGCATATAACACCCAGTGCACCATGCAATACATGCCCTCCTTACTACCCATCACCAGTCTATCCCATTCCCCCACCCCCCTCCCCTTTGAAATCTTCAGTTTGCTTCTCATAGTCCATAGTCTCTCATGTTTCATTCCCCCTTCTGATTACCCCCCTTTCTTTATCCCTTTCTTCCCCTACTTTTCATCCTAGCTCTTATGTTCCATAGATGAGAGAAACCATATGATAATTGTCTTTCTCTGCTTGACTTATTTCACTTAGCATTATCTCCTACAGTGCCGTCCATGTTGCAGCAAATGTTGAGAATTGGTTCTTTCTGATAGCTGAGTAATATTCCATTGTATATATGGACCACAGCTTCTTAATCCAGTCATCTGTTGAAGGGCATCTCGGCTCCTTCCACGATTTAGCTATTGTGGACAATGCTGCTATGAACATTGGGGTGCATATGGCCCTTCTCTTCACTACGTCTGTATCTTTGGGGTAAACACCCAGTAGTGCAATGGCTGGGTCATAGGGTAGTTCAATTTTTAACTTTTTAAGGGACCTCCACACTGTTTTCCAGAGTGGCTGTACCAACTTGCATTCCCACCAACAATGTAGGAGGGATCCCCTTTCTCCACATCCTCTCCAACAATTGTTGTTTCTTGCCTTGTCTATCTTTGCCATTCTAACTGGCGTAAGGTGGTATCTCAGTGTGGTTTTGATTTGAATTTCCCTGATGGCTAATGATTTTGAACATTTTTTCATGTGTCTGTTAGCCATTTGTATGTCTTCATTGGAAAAGTGTCTGTTCATATCTTCTGCCCATTTTATGATTTGTTTATTTGTTTCTCGTGTATTGAGTTTGAGAAGTTCTTTGTAGATCTTGGATACCAGTCCTTTATCTGTGGTGTCCTTTGCAAATATATTCTCCCATTCCGTGGGCTGTCTCTTAGTTTTTTTGACTGTTTCCTTGGCTGTGCAGAAGCTCTTTATCCTGATAAAGTCCCATAAGTTCATTTTATCTTTTATTTCTCTTGCCTTTGGAGATGTGTCGTGAAAAAGGTTGCTCTGGCCGATGTCATAGAAGTTGTTGCCTATGTTCTCCTCTAGAATTTTGATGGATTCCTGTCTCACATTGAGGTCTTTCATCCATTTGGAGTTTATTTTTGTGTATGGTGTGAGAGAGTGGTCAAGTTTCATTCTTTTGCATGTAGCTGTCCAATTTTCCCAGCACCATTTATTGAAGAGACTGTCTTTTTTCCACCGGATGTTTTTTCCTGCTTTATCAAAGATTAGTTGCCCAAAGAGCCGAGGGTCCATTTCTGGGTTCTCTATTCTGTTCCATTGGTCGATGTGTCTGTTTTTGTGCCAGTACCATGCTGTCTTTGTGATCACAGCTTTGTAGTACAGCTCGAAATCCGGCATTGTGATGCCCCCAGCTTTGTTTTTCCTTTTCAACAGTTCCTTGGAGATTCGGGGCCTTTTCTGGTTCCATACAAATTTAAGGACTATTTGTTCCAGTTCTTTGAAAAATGTCCTCGGTATTTTGATCGGGATAGCATTGAAAGTGTAGATTGCTCTGGGTAGTATGGACATTTTAACTATGTTAATTCTTCCAATCCATGAGCATGGAATATTTTTCCATCTTTTTATGTCTTCCTCAATATCTTTCAAAAGTGATCTATAGTTTCTAGGATATAGGTCCTTTACGTCTCTGGTTAAGTTAATTCCAAGGTAACGTATGGTTTTTGGTGTTATTGTAAATGGGATGGATTCCCTAATTTCTCTTTCTTCAGTCTCGTTATTCGTGTATAGAAATGCAACTGATTTCTGGGCATTGATTTTGTATCCTGCCACCTTACTGAATTGTTCTATAACTTCTAATAGTTTGGGAGTGGATTCCTTTGGGTTTTCCATATAGAGTATCATGTCATCTGCAAAGAGAGACAGTTTGACTTCTTCTTTGCCGATTTGGATACCTTTGATCCCTTTTTGTCTTCTGATTGCTGTTGCAAGGACTTCTAGTACTATGTTGAATAATAGTGGCGAGAGTGGGCATCCTTGTCGTGTTCCTGATCTTAAGGGAAAGGCTTCCAGCTTTTCCCCATTGAGAATAATGCTTGCAGTAGGCTTTTCATAGATGGCTTTTATGAGATTGAGAAATGTACCCTCTATTCCTACACTCTGAAGGGTTTTAATCAGGAAAGGATGCTGTATTTTGTCAAATGCTTTTTCTGCATCAATTGAGAGGATCATATGGTTCTTGAGTCTTTTCTTGTTGATATGATGTATCACATTGATTGATTTGCGAGTGTTGAACCATGCTTGCATCCCAGGTATGAATCCCACTTGGTCATGATGGATAATCCTTTTAATGTACTGTTGGATTCTATTAGCAAGGATCTTGTTGAGGATTTTGGCATCCATATTCATTAGAGAAATCGGTCTGTAATTCTCCTTTTTGAGGGGGTCTTTGCCTGGTTTGGGGATCAAGGTAATATTAGCCTCATAGAATGAGTTTGGTAGCTTTCCTTCTGTTTCTATTTTTTGAAATAGCTTTAGGAGAATAGGTATTATTTCTTCTTTGAATGTTTGGTAGAATTCCCCAGGAAAACCGTCTGGGCCTGGAGTTTTATTATTTGGAAGGTTGTTTATCACTGACTCAATTTCTTCATAGTTAATTGGCCTATTTAAGAAATCTATTTCTTCCTGTTTCAGTCTTGGTAGTTTATAGGTTTCCAGGAAGGCCTCCATCTCTTCCAGATTGTTTAGTTTTTTGGCATATAGCTGTTGATAAAAGTTTCTAATAATCCTTGCAATTTCAATGGTGCTGGTCGTGACCTCTCCCTTTTCAGTCATAATTTTAATAATCTCAGTCCTTTCTCTTTGTTTTTGGACAAGTTTTGCCAGTGGTCTATCAATTTTATGGATTCTCTCAAAGAACCAGCTTCTAGTCCTGTTGATCTGCTCTACTGTGGTTCTGGTCTCTAATTCATTGATTTCTGCTCTAATCTTGGTCAACTCCTTCCTTGTCAGTGGGTTAGGCCTGTCCCTCTGTTGCTGTTCCAGTTTCTTGAGGTGAGAATATAGAAACTGCATTTTAGATTTTTCTATTCTTTTGAGTGAGGCTTGGATGGCTATGTATTTCCCCCTTAGGACTGCCTTTGCAGTATCCCATAGGTTTTGGACCGTTGTGTATTCATTCTCGTTGGTCTCCATAAATTGTTTAATTTGTTTTTTGATTTCCTGGTTTATCGAGTCATTCTTGAGCAGGATGGTTCTTAGCCTCCAAGTGTTTGAGTTTCTTCCAGGTTTTTCCTTGTGGTTGAGTTCCAATTTCAGAGCGTTGTGGTCTGAGAATATGCAGGGGATAATTTCAATCTTTTGGTATTGGCTGAGACCTGTTTTGTGTCCCAGAGCATGATCTATTCTTGAGAATGTTCCATGGGCATTTGAATAGAATGAGTATTCTTTGGTTCTGGGGTGTAGTGTTCTATATATATCTATGAGGTCCAACTCGTCGAGTATGGCATTCAAAGCCTTTGATTCTTTGCTTAGTTTTTGCCAGGGTGTTCTGTCTATTTCTGATAGTGGGGTGTTGAGGTCCCCTACTATTACTGTGTTCTTATCTATATGTCTCTTTATTTTGGTTAAGAGTTGGCTTGTGTATCTTGCTGCTCCCCTGTTGGGGGCATATATATTAATAATTGTCATATCCACTTGTTGAATACTTCCTTTAAGAATAATATAGTGCCCTTCTGTATCTCTCTCTATGGCCTCTAGTTTAAAATCCAGTCTATCTGATATGAGAATTGCTACTCCAGCTTTCTTTTGAGGTCCATTTGCGTGGAAGATGGTACTCCATCCCCTTACTCTAAGTCTGAATGCATCTTTGGGTTCAAAATGAGTCTCTTGTAGACAGCAAATGGATGGGTCATGTCTTTTTATCCAATCTGCAACCCTGTGGCGTTTTATGGGAGAGTTTAAGCCATTTAGATTGATAGAGATTATTGACAGATATGATTTTAATGATGCCATTTCTCTTTAAAGTCTTTGTATCGGTTGTGACTTGCTGCTCTGTATCACTCTTGGGGCCTTTTTACCTTTATAGAGCCCCCCTTAATATCTCCTGTAGGGCTGGTTTCGTGGTTACGAAATTGGTTAATGATTGGCGATTTTGGAACGTCTTTATTTCTCCATCAATTCTGAATGACAGCTTTGCTGGATAAAGGATCCTTGGCTGCATGTTTTTCTCTGAAAGAGCTTTAAAAATGCCCCCCCAAGCCTTTCTCTCATTCCAGGTCTCTGTAGACAGGTCTGACGTAATCCTGATACCTTTGCCTTGGTACGTGAGAAATTTCTTTGCCCTGGCCGCTTTCAATACTGTATCCTTGGATCTAATATTTGCGAATTGCACTATGACATGCCGTGGCGTAGGTTTGTCCTGGTTGAGCTTGGATGGGGTCCTCTCTGCCTCTTGGACACGAATGCTTGTTTCCCTTGCTAGATTAGGGAAGTTTTCAGCTACAATTTGTTCAAATATCTCTTCTAGACCTCTGTTTTTCTCCACCCCTTCAGGGATGCCGATGATTCTGACATTGGATCGTTTCATAGAGTCAGTAATCTCCCGTAATCTACATTCGTGGGCGTGGATTTTTTTAAGACCAGCTTCTATTTTCGTTTTTTCTTCTACTAACCCATCCTCCAATTCGCTAACGCGTTCCTCTGCCTCGGTGACCCTGGCCGTCAGAGCCTCTAGTTTTGACTGTATTTGGCCCATAGAATTTTTAATTTCTGTCAGATTCGCTCTCATTTCTGCCCTTAGGGATTCTATATTCTCAGCAACGCTTTCTCTGATGCTTTTTTCAAGTTTACTCATCATCTTGACCATTGTTGCTCTGAATTCCATTTCTGATAATTGGGATACATCCATATGTATTAATTCTGTGGCCGAGGCCAATTCTGTGGCAGAGGCCACAGACTCATTATCTTTTCTTTGCTGGGGGGGACTTCTCCTTCTCGTCATTCTGATGAAGAGAGATTGCAGGGTTGTCCAGAGCCCAAGTGTTGACTGGGACCCAGGCCGTGCGCCCTTGTTTTATAGAGATCTTAGGGATGTGGGCTTCTTCCTTAAAGAGTTTATTTATTTATTTGAGAGAGAGAGAGACAGTCAGCAAGAAAGGGAACCCAAGCAGAGGAGTGGGAGAGGAAGAAGCAGGTTCCCGGTGGAGAAGCCCGATGAGGGACTCCTTACGGAGCGTTGTGATCACACCCTAATCCGAAGACAGGTGCTTGGTGACTGCGCCACTCAGGCGCTCCGGGTTGTGGGCTTCTTGATTTTTCAGCCTGCCTTCTGGGGGAGGGGCCTGCCTGCCGGTACTCAGAAAACCCTGTTTGGGTAGAGTCTCTGTGTCCCTTGCGAGGGGGGATGGGGATGGGCACCCTGTGAGCCGGTATTTCCGGGCTTTTGTTCTCTGGCGGCTTTCCCTGGCGGTTTGCTATGCCTCTTCTGAGAGAGCAGCAGCGGCTGAAATTCAGCCTCTGTCTCAGAACAGAGGGATCGCGGATCGTTCTCCACTGATGTTCTGGCCACTTTAACTCTGTTTCTGTTGGTGCTGCTCAACCCTGCAGCATCCCGGGCTGTGCGCCCCACACCCGGCGTCCCAGCCCTCACTTCCAGGGCCGGCACGTCTCTGTCCTTTGTGTTTCCAACCCCGCCAGCCGCCAGCCGCCCCGCGCGGGCTCCCGGAGCCTCCCCGTCTCAGTCTGGTGTCTCGCGGGTGCTGACCGCGAGTCCGCCTGCTCCCCGGTGCAGGTGGCCCTCCAGCCACCAGCCGCCAGCCGCCCTGCGCACGCTCCCGGAGCTCCCAGTCTCAGCCTTGATCCAGTGAGCACACCGGAGCTCCGGAGCTCCGTGAGATGCTTTCCGGCACCGTGAGATGCTTTCTGGCGCACGCTCCCGGCTCACGGACTCAGTCTGCTGTTTCCAGAGTGCGGGTCCGCGTTTTGCCTGCTCCCCGGTGCAGGCGGCCCGCCAGCCGCCCTGTGCGTGCTCCTGGAGCTCCCGTTCTAAGTCTGCTGTCTCGCGGGTGCCGTCCACGAGTCTGCCTGCTCCCCTGTGCAGGTGGCCCGCCAACCGCCAGCCGTCCCGCGTGCGCTCCCGGATCTCCCTTTCTCAGTCTGCTGTCTCAAGCGTGCGGGTCCGCGGTCTGTCCGCTCCCCCGTGTAGGTGGCTACCGCTTCCCGGCGCCTTGACAAGGCGGCTCCCTCCCCCTTCTGTTTAGCTTCCGATATCTGTGCGCGGTTTCACGGCTCCCCGCTTCGTACCTCGATACTCAGCGCTGGAGATGTTCATTTGTAGAGATCCAGATGTATCTTCCTGCGTCTCAGGCTGATTCCGTGGATGTTCCTGCTGGTCTGGTCCCTATCCAGCTCAACTCAGGGGACCGGCTGAAAAAGGGGTCCCCTACTCCTCCGCCATCTTAACTCCCTCCTCTTCTTTGTAACTTGACTCAAATCTGACCTTCAGTGATGTCCACCCTGGCCCAAACTTTTTAGTGCAATAAATCACTACTCATCCTTACTTTACTTTATTATATTCCCTCACCTGCTTTTTAAAAATAGCACTTACTGTTTTCTAGCATACTATATTATTTGCCTACTCATTGTGCTTGTTTTTCTCACTGCTAATGTATTTTTCCATGATTAGAAGGAATGTTAATAGTTTTGTACCTGGAATTGTGTTTGGTACCCGGTAGATACTCAATAAACATGTGTTGAATAAATAAGTCCATGTAGGAAAAGTTTCCCTTCTGATCCTTGTCTATAGAAACCCTCTGATCACTTTTTGATCAGGGTTGAGGGTTGCCTCAACTTGAACCAACACTTTCTTCCTTTTCTCAGTGCTTCTGTGGATTATATCACTAGTTCTTTATAAATTTTAAGTTGAATTTAAACACACACATAAAAGCCTTTCTTTACTACTTTTAGATTTATATTTCCTTGATCATTTATTAAGTTGGTCTATGAGAGACCTTGTCTTTCCCAACGTTTGGCACATATCCTTGCATAGGTAGATGCTCAATTATTTAAACTGTAAGACTTGCATAGGTGAACCCAGCAGTCATTTCTTAGGCAATTTTTTTTTAGAATTTGTTTAAAATGTTCACTTAGAAAACATTGATGAGATGTTGGAGAGAATCCACCATGATAGTATTAGACATAAATTGTTTTGGATTTTTAAAAAGTTGTATTATTTTGAAAATTAATTAAATGGATAAGTCACATATGTAATTACAAATCAATTGTACTGATATCCCTTTTAATTAGTATGAGTGGAGAATAAAATGACCTTTAAATGAGAAATGCTTTATATTTCCATATGTTTTATATTTAGAGGATATTCATTTAGAAATGTTTTATATTCAGATCAGTATATTTAAAAAGAATCCTCCAACTTTGTCTATCAAAATACAGTATGTGTCTCTTCTTTTTAGTCTATGGGGGCTGCTGGGGTCTTAAAAAAGAGTAGCTGCAAAGGTCGATGAGAAGACCTAGTATGCATGGATTAACTACTTATTTTACCCATTTTGACATCAGCTGTTTTTTTCATACAGAAAAATAAATTCAACAGGCTTCCTTGTTTGTTGGTCAGTCCCTCTGTAAATTAGAATTGTGTTACGGAAGTGACACAACATAACTCCTATAATTTCCCTAATAATACTGAGAAGGCTTTCTAGATAAATTAACACTGTCATTTTTACTATTTAAAAGTAGTGATGTAGGGGCACCTGGGTAGTGCTGATGTTAAGTGCCTGCCTTCGGCTCAGGGCGTGATCCCGGCGTTATGGGGTCGAGCCCCACATCAGGCTCCTCTGCTGGAAGCCTGCTTCTTTCTCTCCCACTCCCCCTGCTTGTGTTCCCTCTCTCGCTGGCTGTCTCTGTCAAATAAATAAATAAATCTTTAAAAAAAAAGAAAAAGTAGTGATGTAATGCTATCATTTAGAGCTAGATTTATTTTACTAAGTTATTTTAATGTAGGTAATACTTTATGAATCACCTATAAGATACTAAATTTAATAACTAAGTCAAATGACAAAAACGGCATTAAGATGTCTTATCTGTCAGGGATGTATTATTGACTTTATTTCAGTGGGACTATAATAGATTTAAAATTAAAGGTAACTGAGCTATGTGGGGCTTATGCTCCTACAGGGAATAATGGACAAACCACATCTTAGCAGTCATTAAATAATTCTTCATTAAGAGGAATAATGATGATGAGAAGGCAGAGAAGAAAAAAATCTTTGCAAATTTAAATATTAGCTTCTACATATTAAAAAAGAAGAAGAAGAAAGGCAAAGGAAATAAAAATCTAAAAAAAGGAGGAATGACCTTAACCAAGAGTTTAAAATCAACCTGAAAAATCAAATACAATAAGATATAATCTATGGAAGAGTGGGAGATGAAGAAAGTGCGGGGGTTCAAGTTGGGGCAGGTGGCATGGGGTTGCTCCAGACAAGGAATATTATTTCAGCCTCAGGCATTTTGAACTGACAGCTGGCTAAGGAGAGAAAAAAATAAGGTCATTTGGGTATATTATTAAACTTTTGAGAAGGAACTTGTAAAAGTTTCTGATGACTTGGGTATCAAGAAACACTAACTGGCTAATACTTGTCAGAAAAAGGTGATCAGTATTGTAAAATGCAGGTCTTATCCCAATCTATAATCATTTGCAGAGTTTGAGTGATGAGTGAATGGTGAATATACTGAATAAGAACTTTTTTTTTAAAGATTTTATTTATTTATTTTACAGAGAGAGACAGTGAGAGAGGGAACACAAGCAAGGGGAGTGTGAGAGGGAGAAGCAGGCTTCCCACCAAGCAGGGAGCTGGATGCGGGGCTCGACCCCAGGACACTGGGACGACCTGAGCCGAAGGCAGACCCTTAATGGCTGAGCCACCCAGGTGCCCTGAATAAGAACTTTTTAACTATATAAGTGAATTAAATAACTCTTGATCTAGCAAGAAAAATGTTAACATAATTATCATTATTTTACACGGTTTCAAGATTTTCTGGTAGCTCTCTTAAAAGGAATTTATGGATAAACTATTATGTAGTCATTTCTTCAGCATATTTATTTAAATGTGTGGCATAAATTTTATTTAGCCCTCTCTCCCAACCTTCTGTAGAATTTTTACAATAGTTTCTACGTAGGCATTACTAACAAAGTAACTTAGTAACAAGTATTTATATTAATACGTGAAATTTAAAGTGTAGTTTTTTGCAAGAATGGTTTTTTTTAGACACAATGTCAGTTTGTAAAATGCTAAATTTTCTATTAATAGCACACATATAAGAAACTGGACAAAACCCCAACATTTCCCTCACTGTATAGTAATGTCACATGTCTTATGATTTAAACAGTCACCACATAACATTCTAAATAGGCATTGATTCATTTGTTTATCCCTGCCCCCACCCACTAGAATATAAACTATGTTTTTCATATGAGATCCTTAGGGCTTAGAACAGTGCCATGTACATGGAAGGCACTTAAGAATAAATACAGCCAGGATATGTTGCCGTAAGACTTCCTGATTAATGTAAAAGAAACTTGAAAGGAATCATGATGTCCCATTTCTCTTCCTTTCTATATTTAACCATATGAACAGGAAGAGAGACCAGAAGCAGGGTCTGAATACAGTTAAATCATAAAGAAGACCTAGACTATACTTGGTTTTAGAAGATAGATCATCAAATTAGGCAAAATCAAAATCCTAGCTAAATTGTTTTGAAAAGTTGCTACTTAAAGACTTTGATGATGGGATGCCTACAGGGTAGGTTAAAATGCATAGTCCCAAAGATCCATTGGCTTCATGTAGGAAGAATTTAGAGCAGTCACTTACAAATAAAGAATAAAAAGGTAAGGACAGGAAGGTTTTAGTCTTTGGTGTAAACCAGGATTTTAAAATGTAGCAAAATTTATTAGAGTTCAGGAAAAATCTTTCTTGATATTAGTTATCATGTATTGGTAGAATATACTTAACTCAGGTTTCCTATGTTATATGTCCTTTTCCTGTATATGACTATAGCCATTGGTTGAATGATTTAAAGAGCTTAGGTATCACAGGGAAAACATTGTACTTTATTTTATCTTTTTAAAGAGAAATATGAAAAAAATGTAACTTGTCATAATGCTTTTCTTTAATTCAGACCAACAAAATTACTGGCTCTTGAATATACTCCTACCAAATATCCAAATTGTGGTTATAGTGTCCAAACCACCATAAGCTAGAACTACAAATATTAACCCTACGTTAACAAGAGTTGAAATTTACTGAACACTTACTATGTACCATGTGTCAGGAGCTCTTGCAATTGCCTTATATATGTATAGGCTCATTAACCCTTGGAAGAACACTGTGAGAAAATATTAATATCCTTGCTTTTCAGATGAGGAATCCAGAGCAGAAAAATACCTACTGAATTGCTCCAAGGCACACAGAACCAAGTGGGAATCTGGGAAGTTTTACTTGGAACTTTGGTCTTAATCATCATGTTTTATTGCCTCCCATTAAGTTACCATGAGCACAAAGCACAATATTTGTTCCAATTTTTCCACTGGATTTCAGAATACATCAAAGATGTAATGGGAAATAAAATTATCAAGACTTAAATGAAACTATTTCATGTACTATTAAAATGTTTCCAAATTTTTCTTGGGAAAAACATCCCCACATTATTAAAAAAATTTTTTCTTTTTTTCTTTTTTTTTAAGTAATCTCCACACTGACCCTGGGGCTCAAACTCATGACCCAGGCAGCATGTGTATGTACACACACACACACACACACACACACACACACACACACAAAGATAATGTTCATAAGTAATAGGAACTGATGAAATAAATAGAGTCAGATCTTAATTAAAAAAACTGTTGTATGAAGGATAATGAACCTGGGTGGTGTGTGTGTGTGTGTGTGTGTGTGTGTGTGTGTGTGTATGTGTATGTGTGTAGAGATTGAAATATATAGATATCTCTATGTATACATATATACAACATAATTATTTTTTAAAAAATATCTCTAAAACTGGAATATACTTTAAGCAAGCCACAAGCAGATAAATAAAGGTACATAACAGAGTAGTTCACAGATATAGTTCAGCTGAGAAGTTCCATCACCCATATATGGGGAACCTAGTAAGAGTGAAGAGCAGGAATTATAGGGAAGTAATATCTTGGACAATCAGAGCTGTGCTTTTTTCCCAAAACTGACAAGAAACAGANAATATATATATATATATATTTTACACACAGTATAACATAGTATAATAACAAAGTATCAAGAATAAAGAGAAAGGGTGTGTGGTGGCTCAGTGGTGGGTTAAGCAGCTGACCCTTATTTTGGCTCAGGTCATGATCTTGGGGTGCTAGGATCAAGCCCCACATTGGGCTCCACATTCAGCAGGGAGTCTGCTTGAGGATTCTCTCCCCCCCTTTCTCTCTACCTGTTCCCCCATTTGCTCACTTGCTCGCTTTCTCTGTAAAATAAATAAATAAGTCTTAAAAAAAAAGAATAAAGAGAAAAATCCTAAAAGCTGGGAAGAAAACCGCAAATTAGAGTAACAGAAGATTATTAATCAGGAAGAAATAAGACTCAACTAATAAAATGAAGCTAACTGCAGACATTTTCAAAAATTTAACACAAAGGATTTACCAGCTAACTCTATCATAGTTGGTTCCAAAGGAAGATAATTAAAATAGAGAGAGAGAAAAAATGAAATATTTCAATTTTATCTGTAATGTTTTATACTTTTAACTGAAAATATAAAGCAAATATAACAAAATTATTAGGATTTGTTAGTTACAAGAGATTTAAAAATTGTTATTCTTTTAGTCATGTTATTGTTTTCTTTACTTCTAATTTTTTACTAAAAAAAGAGAAGAACAAATGCATTGTCTATCATTCCCTTTCACTCTTATGTTTCGTTTTCCTCAAATATAAGGCATGCTAGTGAATAAGGGTACTCAACATTCTAACTGTGCTACAGATAGAAGAAGGAGAAGGAGAGGAAGGAGAAGAAAAAGGAGAAGAAGGAGGAGGAGGAGGGGCGCCTGGGTGGCACAATTGGTTAAGAATCTGACTCTTGGTTTCCGCTCAGGTCGTGATCTCAGGGTCATGAGATTTAGCCCCTCATCAGTTTCCAAGCTCAGCGCTGAGTCTGCTTGAGATTTTCTCTCCCTCTCTCTCTGCCCCTCCCATTCATGCTCTCTCTCTCTAAAATAAATAAATAAATCTTTGAAAAAGAAGGAGGGAAGAGGAGGAGAAAGAGAAGACACAAACAATGAATGAATAGGCCTCTAACAAATAGTTTGGTTTTGAAACAAAAAACATACATGAAAAAATTATGAATCACTGCTTCATTCAATTTCAGGAAAACAAAATACAATGAAATTCTGATCGTGAGTTTTTTTGTCTGTGAAAATGTCAATATACTGAAAACCTGAAAAATGTATATTCAAGGACTGTTCAGGCAAAGATAATTTTAGAGGAGTCAGTTTAAGATCTTTGTACTTCCTCTAACCTTTCTCTCATGATGCAAAAGAAACATATTCTTCATTCATCCCAAATCTCATTGTGCTCTATTGCCCTGGAATATGAAAATTTCGGAGGCACCAAAAATTAGAACATTTTCTTCAATAACTAATCAATGCGTCATAAATACACAGAGTTATTTGTCTTTCCTGCCTTATAAACTTCTGTTAAGGGTAGATAGATGGAAATAGGATATTTTGACTTGTGATATTTTGAATTTAGACATAAATCATGGACTGCTGCTGCAGGAGTAATGCTAATTTTTGCATAATGAATTAATCTCTTCCATTCCATGATTATTGTGAAAGAATGCATCTCTCATGGGAGTCCCATGACAGAAAAGCTTCATTATCAGAAATATTTTATGCTAAAAATGGCTATTGCCCCTCAAGTTTTTTTAAATAAGCATTTTTTTTTTTCCAGCTAGTGTTAAAACTTATTCCTAGGCTAGCTAGGTCATTAGATGGAAAGAAAAGTACCATTCACCAGCCAAGACAGAAAAGATGAGTAAAGCTAAGTTCTTTAAAATATAACTGCATTGTTTTCTAGGACAATTAAAGTTTTCGATATATATCGGTTAAAACCCAAGGATAAAACTTTTAAGAAACTGCAGTTTAAGTATATATTATTGAATAAGATATTTAAAACCATTTTCTCAATTGTATTTTGAAATATTCTAATGAAAGGCAATCTTCATCATTTTCCTTTCTTATTAACAAAAACTAAAATTATATGCAACCTTCCACATCTATTATTTTTAGCATAGATATCTTTCTCTTTTATTGAATAAATAGGAATATTTTGATAATGATATCTAATGAAATTAATGAAATGTGTTCTACCTTTACACTAGATTCTTATTTATTTAAACCAAGATGTACAAACTGGAGTCCAATATATTTGCACAAACAGGCAGAGGCAACTTTAACCTGGTGGTGCTTAATGTCAAGAATGCATTTTTATGGATCCCTCATCACCAGTGGATGTTTTCATTGCATCTCAGGGAAATGGTGGTGTGCTCCTAATAACCAAAGAGCAGCCTCAGGGCAGGAAGGTTGAAACAATCCTATTTTCCTTTGCTGACATCAACATTCGGTCTTCTGGGGTCTTCCAAATACCTGCTGCAGTTGCTAAGGGGTTCCTCTCACTTGCAGCAAATTTGTAATGAAGATACAACTTTTATCATCCCATCTTTTCTTTCTCTTGGATACTCACTATTGTTAGTAATCTCTGCCTGCTTAGATAGCAAAATTACGGATTAGCTACTTATCTAGCAGCCAATGTTAAATACATGGCCACCTCTATAGATAGGAGATGATGGACCTTCCAATTCATTCACTACTCAGGATTATAGGGCAGACCATTAATGAATACACTCTGTTCCAGCTTACATAACAATATTACAACCATGGCCAGAGGGTCTGAAATGATTCCCACATTCTTGTTCTAAGGCTACTGGCAACAGCACTCTTTTAGCAAGACTGAACTGCGAAAAGGTTTCTGCAAAACATCTTAGAAGCTGTGATGGATTTACAGTTATCTGAAATGGTCATAGTTTGCCCAGACATCACCTGAGAAGCCCAACAAAGTGGATTTAGTAATGTTGAATATCAGAATGGAAAAAAGATATTTAAAACAATGATTTCGCCTATCCCTTCATTGTAGACCCATTCTTTCTCTTTATTTCCCAAAGCTACCTATAGCAAAGCTATCCACATTTTCTCTTAATTCAAAGAAATGCTAGGTAAAAGAAATTGAAAATATACTGTAAAACACACAGCCACGATTGTAAAAAGAGAGAGAGAAAGAGAGAGACGGTAAGTACCATAATGACTCTGAGAAGCAATGAACAGTCATGGACAGAAGGATAAAGGCAGTGACACTAGAAAGCAGAGAATAAGGATCAGTCTACATAGGCATATACAAGCAAAGGGATTAAAGAAAGCCCTGGGAGAGACTGGAAGTCAGAGGTGGATTTCTTAAATGATGATAGAAACAGTAACCCAGGACCAATCAAGTGAACAGGGTTCTAAAACAGTTCAGCTAAAAAGATTACAAGTACCAAGGTACATTTTCTTTTTTCTGTAAAAGTTAAGTGTCCAGTGAGACAGTATTATGATTGTTATGTGTTCTTGTCATTTTATTTCAAAGCCCTAATTGTTTGCAATGATACCTGATATGTGCCTGAAGAAATTGATGATGAATACAACATACGATTTAGTTGACGTCTTAAAAAAAAGAAAGGCCAAGTAGAATTTAATCACCAGGTCTTACAGGCTGTGTTAGTCTGGTGAAAAATTGCTGTTATCTTTTCCAAAGTTTCTTGGAAATAAACATTTTCTGAGGGACTAAGATGAGAGGTAATAACTTAATGATCACTCTATTAAAAACTTGATGGAAGATGTTTATTTTCATTCTTATTATTAATTTACTAGCCATTCTACATTAAAGGAGGAGAAAGAAAAAATAAGCACAAGAGAGAAAACTTTAGAGAAACTATCCAAGGCAGAGCTAACTGATGAGAATTACTTTTATTTCAAGTTCCTACACTTACCAGTGAGAGCCAGACTGGTCCATCATAAGATTCCTAATTTCTAAACTCTTAATTATTCCTACTTGTCTTATGATGAAATATTTTATAGGGAAAAATATTTGTTAATGTGGGTGAGCAAAGTAGTGTGCGTGTCTATTTCACTATATAGTTCTTTAGATTTCAATGGAAACTGTGTGATACATCTACTGAGTATGAATAATTCACACGAGGACTATATGTCTATTTTCTTTGTATTTGTACAACAATTTAGTTCCTTTTGGTGACACCAAGAAGTCAACATGGAGAGGGCCTGGATCTTAGTTGCTCCTCTGAGGAAGGAAACCCTTCTAACTTTAAAGGACAATGTATTCATCTGGAATTCTTTTCATTTATTATTTAAACGATCCCTAGAACAATCCATATATCCCTTTATTTGATGAAATATCAGGTTAAGAATAGCCCGGGAGTAATTTTTTACTTCAGCTTGAATAATTGTGGGAAGACAGTGTGACAGTAGAAGTTTAAATGATACATCTAAATTACCGTCCTTTAGAGAGCTGCAGGAGGAATTTAAATTACAAAACAGGCAACAACCTAAATATTGTCAGCTAAGCACAAGCCTCCCTGTTCATCTGATCTCCTACTGAGAATTCTCTTGTTATGTGTCTCATACTAGTTTTCCAATGACAGACTTCAGATTTTAAACATTCATTTTTCTTATAATTGTATTACTCTATAGGACCATTAAAATAATTAAAAGGGCAAATGAAGAATGTTATTTGAAGCAAAAAGAAGGTAATTGAGTTTTTAACAGGAAAATTCATGGTAATTCAGAAATTAGGCATGCACATAGGTAGAGAAAAACATGAAATTACCCTATGTTAAAATAGCAAATTATCAAAAATATTATTTATATATACTGCATTTACAGTAGAGTAGTGTATCAGTTAAGAGAAGAAAGTAAACCATGTAATTTCCTCTGTGTCTACTTCCTACCATCATATCTACCATCCTCTATTGTGGGTTTCTGGTTTCGTTTTTCCCCTCTGTTGCATACATCCATATTTACCCACATCACTGCAGTCTAGGGTCACACTGAAGATGGGCATATTTATTAACGAACTACTGAAAAACTGTAAAACATCAACAAAACAACCCAGGTATCTCCATCCTACACCTTTATTTACGTTAGGACCTTTTGTTTGTTTGGTTTGATTTTGGTTTGTTTGTATATGATTAAACAGCACACTAACAATCATTTGAAGGGTAATACAAAGGAAAAGAGACTGCTTCAACAGGCTGGTAGAAAACAGGCACCAATAAAGGTGCAATCACTACTTTTCTTGGACACAGCCTATAATTTACTTATAAACACGACTGTTACACACACACCAGCAATAGCCATTATCAGAAACACGAACTACTCTTTGTAATCTTTGTGAAATTTGTAATGGGAGTATCAGAGGAAGTCTATCCCAGCAAAGGACTGTCATTTAAGTCTCAGACGTGGCTATTTATTTCAGGTTGTTCTCCTCTGATTGACTTCATGACAGTAAACATGTTATCCACGTGCTCATCATCTGGCTACAGAATACAGATGGGAGGCAAGGAGGCCCTAGCCAACCAGGCAAGCACTGGAATTAACAACAGTCAGTTGCAGGATCTGCTAAATGAGGGTTAATGCTCATGTGCAGATCTCCTATTATTTTGAAGACAGACACATCTTAGGCAGCAAGCTTAGTTATCGTCAAGACCAGAGAGTATACGACTGCCAGCAAGATGCTCGAGATCCTTAAAAGGTGTGATCAATGCAATACCAGAAGTCATCAGTTGGTTTACTCTCAACTTCAGTCAAACCAATCACACCTATTCAAAATTATAAACCAAACCTTACATCACCCTAGCTAGTTTTTCAGATTTTCTCATTTTTCAGGTGTTTTTAAGAACATCATTTTTTTCTAGATCAGTTCCAGGTACACAGTACAACTGAGATGAAGGTTACGGAGACTTGAACCTACACTGACATATCATTATCACCCGAAGGCAGAGTTTACATAGTTTTTACTATTACAGTATCATACAGGGTACTTCCACAGTGCTGAATATCCTCTGGGCTTTGCCCATTCATCCCTGGCAACCAATGATCTTTATTTCTGTCTACATAGTTTTGCCTTTTACAGAATGTTACAAAGTATGAGTCATACCATACAGATTGTTTTTATAAAAAAATATTGTCCTACACTGTGTTCATAATCCTATTCTTTTATGTATCCATCCTAAAAGCCACCATCATGAATTTGGGGGTTTTTTTTGTTTGTTTTTTTTGTTTGTTTGTTTTTAAAGATTTTATTTATTTATTTGACAGAGAGAGAGAGACACACACACAGCCAGCGAGAGAGGGAACACAAGCAGGGGGAATGGGAGAGGAAGAAGCAGGCTCCCAGCAGAGGAGCCCGATGTAGGGCTCAATCCAGAACTCTGGGATCACACCCTGAGCAGAAGGCAGATGCTTAACGACTGAGCCACCCAGGCGCCCCGCCATCATGAATTTGAATGTATAAGGCCATTTAACTATTTATATAGGTCTATGAAGAAACATTTTTAATTTTCAATTAAATTTTCGTAAATGGTATTTTCTCACAACTTACTTTTCATATCACACTATTCACTTTGAAAACTGTTTAGAATGAACAAATTCATTTTGAAAACTATCTAGAATAAAAGAATATCCAAATTTTATTTAACCATTCTCATACTAATGAATATTTAGATTTTTTTCAAAGTTTTATGATTACAAAAAACTGAAATGAGTATCCTTATATTTCCTTATTTAAATCCCTCAAATGTCTCTAGCATATATTTGTAATTTGAATTAGTGTATGTGGGTTTGCACAGTGGCAAAATAGCACTCTAAGATGGTAAGGTGGTTTTTCAAAAAATTTACCTTCCAACAAACAATTTTCAATAGACCCTATTTTCAAAAGGTTTTTATTCCACATATAAATTTTCTACTTTTTTCCTTTGCTCATTTTTTTGATTGAGTTGTAGCTTTTTCTTACAACTTTTATTAGATTTTTTTTTTTACTGTGGACGTTAATCCTTAGCCTGATATGTGGGGATATTACTCATAATCTTGTTTATTTTTGCTTCTCCATTTATTTTTGATCACTCTTGCTTATAGAGCCATCTATTTATGTTTCCTAAAATCATCTTTTGAAAGTTTTGGACCCTACTTTATTCCATTGCATATTTTTATTACTGCTTTTTATTACATAACTTTAATACTGATTATTTTGTTATCTAAAAACTGAGCTCATTTTAAATGTTATTTTTTAATTAATGGATTAAAATATAATTATAAAATTTCTTTTAAGTTCTGTTCTGTTATAATATACAAGTTTATGTATTATATAATGCCTCTCCTGGCATTCTTTGCTAAATGTTTCAATGTCCAGTCTAATTTTCTATTAATCCATGAGGTATTTAGACTTTAATATCAGAAAATATGCTTTCAAGTTGTGTCTTATTTTATAGTCTATTTCCTGGTTTGATTGAATCAATGTTCAATGTATACTCTTGTTTGAATAAAAGGTTCTAAAATATATTTTAGGCTAATTTTATTCATTATGTTGTTTAAATCCTCTGAAACCTTGGAAAAACTTTGACAGCTTTATCTATCAGTTTCTTTTTGAGCCCTTTTAAAAACTATCACTGTCTTTTTGCAGTTCTTTCAGTTTGTGGGATGTGGTTTATATATTTCACGTCTTTCTTTTAGGTGAATAGAAGTTTATAACAGCAATATCTTTTTTATTGGCTGTCTTATTTTGTGGTACTTCTCTGCATCCCTATGAATTCCTTTCCACTTCAGTGCTAAGAGTTTATGTTTATGGGATTGTTAGACCAGCTTCCATCGATCCAAGTTCATTCTTGCCACTTCAGTAACTGGTCAATTTGTACTAATTTGCTGAATGGTCCATTAGTCAAATGACCATTTCTCTAAACTTTCTTATTTCACCATGAAAACCAGTTTTCATTTTTTCCTTCATGATGGAATGTAAAAGAGTGTTCAATTTATCTATGCTGTCTTGCAACTGCTGCTGAAGATCCAGGGGCATAGAGAGGAAGGGACTGAAAAAGCAGGCAGCAAAGTTAGGGACTACAGTGACACTAATCACCATTACCTTTTGATTATTTCTACAACCTTCTTCTTCAGCATATGCCTTCCTATAAATAGAATATAGTCATGAGATTTTTTTCATATTAATTACATTCTGGAATATATTTTTATAAATGTACTCATAAATTTATATCTTTATGAGAATAGTATAATATTGTGCTCCCCAACCCCACACCTCTTCCCTCTAGTCCTTCCCGCTTATAGCACTAGAAGTTTTGCTATTTAGAGACCAGTATAAACAAATAATTTGTAGTTACAATGCTTTCTAGTAAAGACAAAGGGAAACTGATCAACTACACACAATAAAAGGGAATACCCAGATCAATCATTCACTGGATTGGTTATCTAAAAATATCTACTTGGTGATTTGTCTAATTCTACCATTCTTTGATTTTTGATTCTCCACATATATTTTTTAGTTATTTATTTTTTAGTCTTTCTCCTTTATTGAAATTACAGAAATAATTTTATCATATATATGATATATAATAGATAAATATATATGATATATAAATTATGTTGTATATTATATATTATAAAATATATTTTTATATATTATAAATTATATATATAAATTATATATATTATATTATATATATATAAATTTGGTATTTGACAATACTGGGAATAATTCAATGAGAAAATAAATTCAGTGGCAGATAAATCTGCCACATCTAGAAAAGTATAAGTTTCAATAACTATGTGGCTACATTTATGTTTTCAATTCGATTGAACAAATGTTAAAAAATAATAATTTTAGAAAACTCTAAGAAATTCACATAATTGTTTGGGAACCTTAATCAAGTTGATAACTCTAGATGTTAACATGATCTAATGGACTCTAAAAATGTTTTGCAAGATGCTGGATAGCCAAAGATAACTAAAACAAAGTCAATAAATACATAAATAATAAATAATATATGTCCATATATTATGGACATCTGAAGCACAGAAGATAATAATAAATAATATATGTCCATATATTATGGACATCTGAAGCACAGAAGACAGCCACTGAACTAAAACTATAACATTAAAAAGAGCTCTTAAAATTAACTAAAAAGATATAGTGGAAGCTTAAATGCCTACTGTTAACTGAAAAAAGTAAATCCAAGAAAGCTACATACTATATGATTGCAGTTATATGATATTCTGGAAAGGGCAAAACTATGGAGATTATTTATCCACTTATCTACTGAAGGACATTTTAGTTGATGCCAAGTTTTGGCAATTATAAATAAAACAGCTCATTTGGATAAAAATATTAAGGGCAATGATTGCTGGATCATATGGCAAAAGTACGTTTAGTGTTCCACGAAACTACTAAAATGTCTTTCAAGGTGGCTGTACCATTTTACATCCCACCAGAATTCCTGTTGCTCCACATCCTTGCTGGCATTTGGTGATGTCAGTGTTCCAGATTTTGGTCATTCTACTTAGTACGTAGTGGTATCTCCTGTTTTAATTTGCATTTCTCTAATGTCATATGATATAAAGCATCTTTTCATATGCTTATCTGACACCTGTATCACTTTTTTGGTGAGGTGTCTGTTAAAGTCTTTGGCCCATATTTTATTAGGTTGTTTTTCTTCTTATTGTTGAGTTGTAAGAGACTGTTGGATATTTTGGTTAATAGTCCTATATCAGATGTGTCTTTAGCAATATATTCTCCCAGTCCATGCTTGTTTTCTCATTCTCTTAATTCTCTTCAGATAGCTCTTGCCAGCTCAATAGTTTTGGTGAAAAGACTCATTCCTGGGGCTCCCTATGTGTTGTCTTTCGTGATATTACCTCCCCATATTCTTTTTTCTTTGCTAATAAAAAACCCATTCTCTTAATGGCCTATGCCATTCTCATTGTTCTAGTGATATTAATTATTTTTTAATGATATGAAGTTTGAAAGGGAGAAAAGACATTTAGCTATTTGTTCAGTATCCAATTTTATTTTACAGAAACACTTGCTATCGTACTGCAAAACACTGTCTGCAGAAGCTGTTCTTTATTTTATCACTGTTTATATTGCCTTTTAAAACCTATGGAAAAAAAGTTAATTCTACCTTTTCATGGCTAGGAAACAACTCTGGGTCTTAGAAGAAAAATTCACTGAAGCCAATTGAAGCCAGAAGAAAAAGAGCACTTTTTATTTTCAGAACTACTCCTGGTCACAGGTCTTAGATAGTTTACACTTCTTCAAGACCTGAACAAGCCCTCCAGCTATTCCTGGATTTCTCTTTCTAATTTCAAAGGCTGCTTCTAACTGAAGCAAAGCGATTTAGACTTAAAAGATTCCCACTGGTAAGGACTGGCCTCTGTTTAGTTCCCTAAAACTTTTCTTCTCAATCATATGGGTTATGTGAAAAATCACAGAATGCTAATAACAGAATTTATTTTTAGAGATTACAAGGTCAATAATTTTGAAGCAGGGGAATCACTCGTTTTCACATAGAATTGACAAATACATGTTTATGCGTAAGTATCATAAGTCCGTGTGAGAGTATGTGTGTATGTGTAAAAGCAGGGCCCTTCAGATGACAGAAGAGCCCCATCCACTCACTCTTCTTACCCGCTTGGCCCCTCCAGCCAATCCTTGAGATTCCTCTGTATAACTCTCTGACAAGTCTAAACACAATTGAAACTACTTACACAATTTGATATCTACCTGGATAGTTTAGGAAACTTACAAAAGGTGGTAAGTTACTTATACAAGATCCCAAATGCAATAACAAATGGATGGTTTATACATTCTAGGCATATTGACCATTCTGATTTTGTTGCTGTTGTTGTCTTTATATAGTTCTTGGCGGGACTAACTAACTGCAGTCTACTTTGGAATACAAATCTCAGTCATCTGAAATGATGGTAGAAATGTTGGATTTATGTGTGTGTGATTGTGTGTGTGTCATAATCAAAATAGCAGCTTCAGGCAAGGTTTTGTGGACTGCAAATAACAGAATTCAAGCAAGTGTAAGGAGAGGAAACATGCTGAAATATCTCTTGTAATTCAAATATAACAGAGTCTCACAAATGACAAGAACTAGAAAATCATCAGAAAGCCAAAACCTAAGATTTTTTCTCTTTAAGTATTATATTTTTGCTTCTAATTTATTATTTTTCCTAGTATGCATGATTTAATTCTTCTCTTTGTACACGGGAAAAGGTAAACAGAACACAGTGTCTCGTAATAGCCATACTAGTTTTTATCATCTATTTCTGCAATCTACCTCAAACCAATGCAAAATTTCTGAAAGAAAGAATCTGATTGGACTGGCTCAGATGAGATGACTTCCATGACCAATGAATTGTAACTAGGGAGTTTGCTGTAAGGTCTAAATAAGATAGTTCATGGAAAATTCATAGTTTGCAGTCTGGTAAAAAGTAAACATTGGACGTGGGGGTGGAAAATGAATAGAAAGAGAAAAGGATTTTTAGGGCAGTGAAAATACTCTCCATAAAGTTAAAATGACTTTTCATTATGCATTTGTTCAATCCATAGAATATACAACACCAAGAGTGAACCCGAAGGTAAACATTAGACTTTGTGTGATTATGATGTATCAATGTAGGGTTTGCCTTGGGTAAAAAATGTACCATTCTGGTGAGTGATGTTGGTAATGGGGGAGGCTGTGCATCCGTGGGGGCAGAGGTTATATGGGAAATCTCTATAACTTCCTCTTAATTTTGTTAAAAACCTAAAACTGCTCTAACAAGTGAAGTCTTTTAAAATATAATTAAAAATAAACCATACATCTTCATTATCACCTTCGTTGTCACCATCATAGACACACCCATAATTAGGGGCAATCCTTCTAACTCTTACTTATGAGTTTATCCTAAGGTATGCAGGCAAACCCCATATTCAGAGTGGTTCCAGAAATAGAAAAATCCAAAAGCTAATACTCCAGTACCATACTCCAAAAAGTAAACTCTGCAAAACACATTCAGAGAAATAACTCAATAATGATCAAATGTAGACAATTTCAATTTATCAAATAGATGCCAGTTACTGCTCGGATAAGAATAATATGTAATCAATATTATACATAACCCCTGAGGATAGGAGTTCAGTCTTGACTTTATTTTTTTTCTATCTGTTACTTGGATACTGACTCATTACAGTTTTTGGAAAAGCAGAAGTGTTTGTACTTAACCCAAAATAAGATCTGGATTTCATAGGTGTCATTGGCAATGTGCTATTTAAAAGTTGAAAGATTGCTAATTATCGGGGATGCTCACATGGTTGAGCCTGAATGTTAGAGTCGGTGCTGCCGCTCAACAAAGCACTGAGACAGTCTGAACAATTTTGAAGGACAGAATTGGGGGGCTTGGAGCATTTGCAGCCTAAGGCTATGGCACAAAGCAGCCACAACACTACCTTGCCTAGAAACCACCAAACAGTTTAAAGTATCGTTGTGGGAGTAAGGGGAAAAAATGCTTAGAAGTGTTTGATTTTTAATATTTCCGAGTATACACATGATAAAAAGTATTGAAATGCAGCATTACCATATCTGAATCAATTTAGTGTCTGCATTACAAAACCTCTTTGGGTTTTTATAAGAGAAACAGTAGTGGAAACATCAAGGGAAAAGAGTATCACTTTTTTTCACATTAGAACATCCTGAGAGTTTACAACTGAATATGCTTTTTATTTTTAATTCAGAAACACGTAGATACAGGGACAAAGACTAGCTAATGCCTTGCTTTCAAATTTAATGGCACGCTTAACAAAATCACATCCAGTAAAACAGGCTATGAAGTTTTGTTCCTCTGAACTGCATGATTATATCTCATTAATCCGTGGAGCTCAGTTGTGCTTTCTTAGTATTTGTGGCTTCAGTCTTTTCAATGAGTTGTTGGCACCATAGGCTCTGTCACCCTGGAAGCTTTCTAAAAATGATTGCAGCTTAATAGCCCTCACATCGGAGTTGTTTACTGCCAATAGTTGAAATTAACTGTAGTGCCTGTTAGCCCAAGAGAAACAAAATTTTTAAATTAGAGCCTCAGCACTTTTCATTTCTCATGGAGCCCTTACATCAAATGTATTCACAAAGAGGTGAACAGAAGGCAGTGAGCAGTTCAAATTGTAGTTAAGTTTTAATAGGATACTATTGCTGTCTCCTTTCTGTAAGTAAGGTTTCAACAGTAGCCAACAAGGACAACAGCATTAAAACTCAACCCTTCTGGTATTAATATTCAATCTGGTGTGTAATCTCCATCCTCACAGGGCAGAAGAAATTTCTTTTTTTTAACTGAGTAAACAATGCTGGCAACTTTCTAGTGTAGACTGAGAAAAATATGTAAGATTTGATAGGGAGAGTTAGATCTAGCTCTTTATGTTTATTGCAGAAACAAAAAAAATGATGTGGGTTCAAGAGGCCAGTTTTTCCTTCCTAGAGAGAGACGTGCCAAATATCTCAAGCAGATCTTACACCATTAGCTGAATGCTAGAAAAGATATAACATATTTACCTACCTTATCTCCACGGGCTCTATTTCATCACTTCAGGGTAGGTACTATTACCTCCATTTTAGAGATGAGAAAACTAAGGTGCCGTTGAAGGTCAGATAGCCAATTGATGGTACAGCTGTGACTTGAACCCAAGTCCATCTCACTCTAAAGCCACAATGCATGTGTTTTCTTTTTATATCAAACTATTTTATATTGATTTTTTCTATCAAAATAGCCACGATTAGACAATTCAATGAATTTGGCATATTTATAGAATTCTAAAGGCATCTCTACATATTACTAAAATCAAATTTTAGAACATTCCCATCATCCTAAAAAGAAATCTTGTCCCCAGTTAGTATCACTCTTCATTTCCACCCCTCATCCTAGGTAACTGTGCACTTCTTATCTCTATAGATTTGTCTTTCCTGGTCAGCTCATATAAATAAAATCATAAATATGTTTTTTTTTTCATGTCTGATTTCTCTCATTGAGCATAGCACCCTAAGAATTTTTGAAGGTTAACTTATTTTTATTGCCTCTGCCTAAATATCCTACAGAACGATATTCAAAAACTGAGGAGTTACAATCCTTGGTACATGCAGTTTAATCTCTCTGGGGGTTTAAAATAATGTGTGGCATTGAAATTTAAAGATAAAGTTTGTGAGTTTTTTTCTCTAATTACATTCCTATAGTCGTATTTAGTTGGTAATGAACTTGATTGAAATGTACTAGAGACCAATGAACCCTAGGAAAAATGAGAATTAAGAGGATAGAATGGGCAGAAATTAGATGAAATATTCCTTAGGTAGTTCTTATTACTGTAACATATGTAAAGGTTCCTTCTGATTATAAAATTCCATATTTCCTCAAAAGATTCTTCTTTGTTATCAAGCTATTAAAGTCACAAAATCTAAAAAGGTATCTTCTTATATTAATTTATTTGAAATGTATGTGGGTGGGACTGAAAAAAATGTAGGTGTGTGGTATTGAAAATTGACATTTATAGTTATGTAATAAGAAAAAAGGCACAAGTACCAGAGCAATCTTGAAAAAGAAGAACAAAGCAGGAGGTATCACGCTCCCTGATTTCAAACTATGCTACAAAGATATAGCAATCAAGACAGTATAGTGCTGGCACAAAACAGACACACAGATCAACGGAATAAACTACAGAGCCCAGGAATAAATCCACACAGATACACTCAATTAATCTACCACAAATGAAGCAAAAATAAAAGATGGGAAAAAGACAGTCTCTTCAATGATTAGTGTTGGGAAAACTGAACAGCTACATATAAAAAGAATGAACTGGACTGCTTTCTTCTACAACATACAAAAATAAATGGGTTAAAGACTTGATAACACCAGAAAGCATTCAATTCTTAGAAGAAAACATAAGCAATGAGCTCTTTGACATTGGTCTCAGCAATAGTTTTTTGGACTAGTCTCCTCAAGCAAAGGCAACAAAAGCAAAGATACACAAATGAAATTATATCAAATTGAAAAGCTTTTGCACAGTGAAGGAAACAATCAACAAAATAAAAAGGCCACCTACTGAACAGAAGATACTTGCAAATAATAAATACAAAAAGGGGTTAGCATCCAAAATATATAAAGAACTTACACAACTTAGTATCAAAAAACCCAAATGACCTGACTTCAATAGAAATTTTTCCAAAAAGACATACACATGAAAAGATGCTCAATATCACTCATTATTGGGGAAATGGAAATCAAAACCACAATGAGATATCATCTCACACCCGTCAGAATGGCTATTACCAAAAAGATAAGGAAAAAACAAGTGTTGGCCAAGATGTGGATAAAAGGAAACCCTCATGCACTGTTGGAGAGAACGTAAATTGGTGCAGACACTATGGAAAACAGTAGGGAGATTCCTCAAAAAATTACAAATAGAGCTACCATTTGATCCAGCAATTCCATCTCTGGGCACTTAGCCAAAGAAAATGAAAACACCCATTTGAAGAGAGATGCACCCCTATGTTCACTGCAGCATTATTTACAATAGCCGAGATATGGAAGCAAGCTCAGTGTGTACTGAAAGATGAATGGATAGAGTAAAGAAACAAACAAAACAGAAATAGATTCATAGATAAAGGAAACTCTTGGTTACCAGAGTGGGGAGCAGTTAGAGCGGGCAAAATAGGTGAAAGGGATTAAGAAGTACAAACTTCCAGTTATACAATAAATAAATCATGGTGTTAGCATGTACAGCATAAGGACTGTAGTCAATAATACTAATAACTTTGCACAGTGACAGATGGTAGCTAGATTTTTATGGAGAACATTTTTAATATATAAAAATACTGAATCACTATGGTGTACACCTGAAATAAATATGATATCATATGTCAAATATACTGTGACTTTCAAAAAAAAGGCATGATTGTTTAAGGCAAAAATATTGGCTAATTGTTCTTCATTAAGAATCATGAATAAAATATATGGTTGCTTCTAATTCTCAATTCACCAACACTTTAATTATATGGAGGTTGCAGTTCTGATAACTACAGCCCAAAAGTCATCATTGTTAAATACCAAAAGATAAAAACAAAAAAATTACTGGCAAATAAGTATAAATATATTCCAAGGGAAAATAAACTACAAAAGACAAAATAAAAAAGACATTACCATTTCCAAAATCAAAAAAAAGATTTCACCAAAAACAAAGCAAACAAACAAAATAGGTAGAATGAAGCTTGAGGCCCCAATGCAAGCACAGGTAGCTAAGAGCTAGATGCCTTCATAGTAAAAGAAATAAGAAAAGCGAACATGTGATGAATATTCACTGCAAGAAATTGGGATAGGACCACTTACCAATAATATGAGGCTGCACGAAGCTGTGCCCACTGCCTAGGATTTTCGGGTCTACAATGCTATGACTTAGGGAGACACAGACACAGTCTCAAAACCAACATTGGTCAGGTGCCCTGGATTTGGGGGGCATCCTGTGTGCTGAGTAGATATGACTGTAAAATAACATGATGGGAGGGTGAATCTTGCTTATTTTGTAGGAAGGTGTGAGTATCAAGTGAGATAAAATACTTCCTGACTTGGCACAATGGAGGTTTTCAATTCAATTTCTGATTATTGTCAGGAGCTCAGCTGAGCTGGAAGAGCTGAGCTGCCAGGTATCAAAGTAGTCAGTTAAAGCAACAGGCCAAAAATGAGAGGTACACCTTTACTCACTTCCTGCAACGGTATAAGCAAGAGCCGAAAACCAAAGGAAGAACACACTCACCTGAGCCATTTCCCCCCATGGAACTCTGCACTAGTCAAGGGTCAGGTGGATCAGCACAGAAGTGGAGGTGGGGAGTTCCCATACACTGCACATCCAGTTTCCCTTATTTTTTTCTCACTTTTTTGAGGTGTAAATGACAAAATTGTATATATTTAATGTGTACATGTGATGATTTGACATATTGCATATTCATTGTGAAATGATCAGCACAAGTAAATGAACACATCCGTTACCTCACATAGTTACCTTGTTGTGTTGTGAAAATGCTTAAGATCTACTCTCTTAGCAAATTTCAAGTACAAAATGGAGCATTTTTAACTATAGTCACTATGCTCTACATATTGAGGTTCTGATTAGAGTGTATCATGCCGAATTCTAGGAGCTTTAATTCTGACTTCACCAGAAGTTCTGTTTTCATTATTTATTTAATCATCTCAAAAACATTTGAGGAGAAAAGTATGTGGTTTACTTATTTTTTTGGTAGCAAAACTGAAATGGTACAGTGGAGACTCAAATCTAGATCTATCTTATTCAGCATACATGTTTTTAACAAATATAAAATAGCTTCGTCCTAAGTAGAAACAGCCTCAGCTTTTTTGTATAACTGCCAACTTTTTTTCCCCTCCTTTTTACACGATATATATTTGCAACTACAACCTGGATAGAAAATGGGAGAAGAACATGCAGAATTGTGGGATAACAGCACTGGATGTCAGAGCAAAGTCGTTCCCTGGAGAGATTCACAATGGGCACACAACCCAGCAAAACGAGAGAGCTCACCCATTCATGTATGCATTCTTGACTATTTATTAGGTGCAAAATAAGCGTCGTCTGGAGTGTCAGAAAAGTGTGAAGAGTGACTAAGTCATCACTTATCCCAGATGCGCCTCAAAATATTTAAAGCAGTACATATCTGCCTAATTATTTTCTTCTAGTCTTCAGGGCTGCAGTACTATTTTTCTATATAATTAACTTGCAAAGAGAAGATATTACATTTTATTTTCAAAATTAGAGAGAAGAGATTATTAGGAGAGGTATCAAGCCTAGATAAACACTTTGCTTGTGTTTTAATATACATAAGGACCATTGAAAGAGAAAATGGCTTGCTACAGAACACTGAATGTTGCAATTCTATTAAGCAAGGTTTCCGCTGTTTCCTTAGAGTATCTTAAAAGATTCTGGATTCTATTTATGTAAGCTGTTTCATAAAGGAGAAACATACATTGTTTATTAGAATGATGCATGTCTTCTTCCTTGTGTATTTGTAGAGAAAATGTTCACAGTCAATGCGGTATATTATAATTTTTTCTGCCCAGAAGAAAGTTTAAAGACAAGTAAAACTCAGATTAATAAGCCCCAGAGAACACCCCCAAACAGACCCTGAAAAATGTATGCAGATTTCAATAGTTCATTTTGAGTTTAAGGTGCCCGATACCTAGTTAAAAACTCTATGTCTGATTTTTCAGGCCTGACCAAAGACTAGTACGAAGGCTATACTAGCAGCCTTTATGGAGGAAAGCTGCACGTCCTCACACCTGATCTCGTGCACAGCCAGCACGTTAGAGTCTCAGAGAGTCACAGTCAAGGACATAGGCCCTTCTGTAAATTTGCATATCCACATATTTGCACTCTTTGCCCATGCACTTTCGTTCCTATGTCTCATTATCTGGGACCTCCAGAGGTCTCCTTATAAGGTGGGGGGAAGAGAGGAAATATTGAAGATTCTTTTCTCCTCTCTGATTCAGGACTCAATAATTTCCCTCTCTAAGCCACTCCTGCTCCTTACTCCCCACCCCACCACCACCAGCCCAGGGTCCATAAAACCACAGAAGTCTTTGGTTTGGAATTCCCTGGGCAGTGAGAGGACCCCCTACATCTGTGCTGACCCCCTGACCCTTACCTGTGCACCAGTTCAGGTTCACGGGGGTGGGGGAAATGGAACAGGGCAACTAGGCACAATCTCTGGTTTTAGCTCTTGTTTATACAATCAGAGTAAGTTATTAAAGGTTTGATTGTTATTTTCATTTTGGATTTGTTGCTTCAATCAGCTACTTGAACACCTGAGAATTCAGCTCTTTCCAGCTCAGCTGAGCTCCTCACAAAGTTAGGTATGTGTTTTTCAGAGGTTTTAAAAAGTCCTTCTAAAAGTATCAGTCACTGATGTAAGTTTTCTGTTTCCATTGACCAGAAATTTATAGAGCACACCCTGTGGCCGGCACCCTGCTAAGTGATGGACCACAAAACAGAAGAAGCCAAAGTCCCTACTTGGGAATGGGAAAGGCCAGTTTTCTCAACTTGGGAAACCGGAGAAAAGTGGAGAAAAGACCTCACCAGGGAGGGGTTGCTTATAAACCTTGGAGACAACTTTTTCAAGAAAATATAACAAGGAAGTAAAGTCAGATGAACATAAAGGGAATACAGTGCTATTTCATAATTGGGGCTAAGATACTTTTACCCAGAGAATGTTCTGCACATAGATGAAACAGGTGTTGTTATACATGGGTAAAAAGTCAAATGTAGACTTCTGCCCTTCTGCTCCGATGCAGATTACACTATCTCCACAGATTGCCTGACATCTGACTTGAAATATTTCTATAGAGATATTCATTCTTTCCACGAATACAGATGTTTTTTCACTGTGATTATTTCAGTAAGGCTGGTCTTACCAAAATGTGTGTAATTGGCTTTCATTTTATTTAATATGCAGACATGTTCAATCAAATTAATACTAGTTAAGATAAAAGACTAAAACTATCTTCTGGTAAGAAGAGAATATCTGGATATGAAGCTAGGTGACTGTAGAAAGCTAGCTTGGATGGAGAGGGGCAAGGGAGCCAGCACTTTGCCACTGTCATCTGGAGAAAAGTCATAAGCATCAAGAAAGGATAGGAGGCATACGTGGGAAGGAGAGAGAAACCAAAGGAAATTCATTACCCTACAATTTTAATAGTCCCTGCACTGTTTGCAGCAAATAACATGAATGCAAAATGCCAGTTACTATGGGGCTGAAATCTAAGAGTCACAGTATGCTCACAGGAGTTCAGTTACTCAATGTCAAGTTTGCTATAGTGGTTACTTAGATTTATATGCTACACATGAATATATGAATATTAGATAGATATGTATTTATATATATGTGTGTATACACACACCATACATACCTCCATACATACACCCACACACATACACATAAATATTTAATTATGAGTAGCCATAAGGCTTACAATGAGAGCCATCCCAAAATAGAAATATCATATTGGTGCCTTGTTTTCTTTACTTATAAGGCAAACTTTCTAACTGATGAGTCATAACCAGCTAGAATTCTCAGACTAATACAATCCAAGACAGTTTCCCAGAGTTATGTGTTTGGGTGCCAACATTCACAACTCCTGTTACAGCTGGTGTATCCCAGCTTTCCCAGACACCCTGTCAAAATAATGAGGCAGTGAAAATGCAAAGTGTACATCTCTATGTTCAAGACCCATATCTGGCTTTGCATGTGTCACAGAGAGGATATGTCCAAGGAATGATTTTGATTTGACAGACGTCTTCCACCTGCTTACCCATCACAACTGCAAAAATTCAAGTCCACTCTAATAATATATTTAAAACTTCTAGGTCAAAGAATATAATTTGGGTTTATCTGAATGTAGACTGTAAGGAAATCACCACAATTTACCTAATGGACAATGTATTTAAATAACAGTAAGACATAGAGGGAAATTTTCAGCCATTAAAGCACACTTTGGGAGGTATTACAAATCATAATACCAGATGCCAGATTTTTACTATCTTAGGTTCTTATTCTCAAGAAGTGCATTTCCATATAATCCAAAAATATTTAGATTAATACAGTTATTTTTATGCTGAAGGAGTGTGCGTCACATTTCTCTTAATAAACGGCTAAATTTTTCTTGTTTCTAACTTCTTTCTTAACCAACTTTAACAAAGAACTATATAGTCCACATTGTCTCCTTCTTGTAGAACAATTGAAAATGTCTCTCGTTTTGTTCTAGGTGATTCCTGCATTGTTCTGAATCCCTCGTACTTCTCTCATGATTTTCTTCCAACAAATTATTTTACTCTCTCACATCTTTACAGCATATATAAGTACTTATATACAGACACGAGATCTTCAGTAAGTCTTTTACAATTGATTTAAGTCTTCTCAAACTTCTTGAGTTAGAAATCTGTCTACTCTTGGGGCATCTGGGTAGCTCAGTCAGTTAAACATCCAACTCTTGATTTCAGCTGAGGTCATGATCTCAGGGTCTTGAGATGGAGCCCCATTTAGGGCTCCACACTCAGTGGGGAGTCTGCTTCCCCTCTTCCTCTGCCCCTCCCCCCCAAAATAAGTTTTAAAAATCTTTTAAAAAAGGAAATCTATTTACTCTTTCTTGGTCTATATCTGCTCACTATACTTTCAAAACCGTCACTTTAAAAAACTGAATTATATTCCCAGCACTTTGATTGCTTTCTTGATAGTTACCTTGTCATATCCAACATTTTTAAAAATTTCTCACACTTTTAAGCTTTTTCTTGACATATAATGACATTGCAGATACATCTCAGTCTTTCAAAAATAATATTTGTTTTGCCCTTCTACCTCTTCACTAGATTATGTGGATTCTCCAGTCTTTTAGGTTGAGTCCCTTCACTTATTATCAGGAAGGGATTGAGTCACTGTTACCACTCCAACTCTGACCATTGAAATGAGCCAGTTTATCTGTGCATATTTTTAGTAAAAAAAATACCCAATTGTGGGCCATTTGTGCTCTTTCGAAGTCTTCCCAGATGATCTTACCATTCATTTGCTCCAAGCATTGTAACATGTTTCTGCCTCACTATCTCCTCCATGCCCTGGTACTCTGGCTCACCAGCTCCATTTCAAGCCACACCATTTGGGTTACCAACCTTGGTATTCTCATTTAACTCTTGGATTGGTTATTTCCTCAAGTTTTGGCTCACACCCAGATGCAGACAAGCCACTCTTCTTATATAGACTTGGTTTCAAAGATCAAGAAAGTGAGACATTTTTGAACATTGAATCGGGAACACTGATATTTATCTACCCTAAATGAAGACCACAAGATCTGTGAGCTTACTTTACTATTTACTAATATGAGGCCTTAACAAAGTTGCACAATATTTCTGATAAATCAGCTGCTAATCTTACTGTGCTTTGCAGCACAAATTGTTTTGCTCTTATTGCTTCCAAGATTTTCTCTTTGTCTTTCAACAGTTTGTGCTGTCTAGTTGTGGATCTGTTGTTATCCTCTGTGGTGCTTGCTGATTTTCTTAGATGTGTACATTAAGGTGTTTTTTTTTTTAATTTAGAAAGTTTTCAGTCATTATTTCTTCAAATATTTTTCTGCACTTCTCTTTCTCTCTTCTCTTCTAGTCTAGTCCATTACGGGTGTGTTGCCATGCTACCTGGTGTCCCACAGTTCTCTGAGAAACCATTCATCTTCATTTTTTCTCTCTTCTTCAGATTGCATAACTGCTTCTGGGCTATCCTCAAGTTTACTCATTATTTCTTTTGCCAGATGAAATCTGCTGTTGAGCCCCTACAGTGAATTTTTTTACTTTAGGTATTGAACTTTTCAACTTTAGAATTTTCATTTGGTTCTTTTGAACATAATTTTTATCTCTTGCTGACTTCATTAATTTCTCGAGTCACTGTCTTCAATCTTTCCTTTAAATCTTAAACATGGTTTTCTTTGATATATTTATAGAACTTTGTACTACACTAGTACTCTATTACTTGTACTCTGAACATATTTATAATAGATGCTTTGGTTTCCTGCTAAGTCTAACATCTGGGTTTCTTCTGAATAGTTTTTCAAAAACAAACACATATTTAGCTAAAAAAGTGATTGCAGAGATGACTAAATGAGCATACAGTTATCTAAGTTAAGGATTGAGATATAGGAGTAGTGTGTTTACGGGGAAACCTTTTTTTTAAAGCACTTTAGGAAATTTTTTTCTCAGCACATTTTTATGTATTTGGTTTCCTTTTGTGTACTATTAAAAGAATCAGAAGAAACAGAAAATCTTTAGTCTCCTTCACAAAACTTCCTATGACTCCTTCTACTCCTTTGCCATTCTATGCTATGAATAATGCTATAATCAAACATTATATGGATTTGTATATATCCACAGTTTCTAGATACCTTAATTTGGATCAGGGAGACATAACAATTGAAAATGAGAAACAAATTGAAAAAAAATAAATCGTGTAATGTATAGATATGCTAAGGTCTTAAATATTACAAATAATTAAGTATAAGCCATTTTTTTTTTCTGGAACTTACCTTATCTGACACCTTCTCCGAACAATTCAGGAAGTCTGCTCTTCAACATGGCTTCATTACATACTGATGAGCACCATTACATTCCGTCCTCTGGTCCATTGCATACCTTAGAATACAAAAGTTATAATCTATTCTCAGAATCATGTTTCCCCAAGGCCAAAGTTTTTGTTCATGCCTCAGTTCATCTATTTTCTATGGTAGGTACTGTCCTATGAATTTCTTCATCAATTAATTTCTGACAAGTTAGTCCTATAATTTTTTTCCCCAAACTCTGAATCCAATTAGTGGTTATCTCATTTTCAAATTAAAACTCCCTATCACATAGGTCTTATATTTTCACATTTAAGTTTCTTTAACCTCAATTTCGAGGTTAGTAGTAGAATTGAATTATACTTGAATTTAAAACAGTGAGCATTTTTAAAGCATCCTTTACAAAAATCTAAAGAATGTAAATTGAGCTATAGGAATAGATAGGATGAGAGAAGTTTCTAAACAATGTGGATTTATTTACTGGCTATAGTGAATACTTAATACATTTGATTGTTTTAAACTTAAAGAGCAATCTTGACTCTGCTATTAACACTTTGTATACTTCTTTCCAAGAATTGTTTTCATTAATGCATTTGTATGTGTATATATGTATATGCATGTGTATATATGTGGGGTTATGCTTATATACACAGATTTATATTTATGTAACTGAGAATAAGATGACATATATATCTTTATATCTTTGCATTTTCACCTGATTTGTGCCTTCAGTATTTTACTTAGCATTAAATATTAACCAAAATTTGATTTCTACTTAATATGTAACTACTCATATATGCAGCACATTAGTCAAACACCTCCACATTGTTCACTATTAGTTTTATTTTTCCTTTAGAATTTTCATTCACATAAATATCACTCTGATGAACAGCGTTTGAAACAAACCCTAGCTTGTATGTCTGAGTATTCCTAGCACTACTTCTAGGGAAAAGTCTTGAACGGGTAGTTAAGGGCTAAATAAAGGTTTCTAACACATAATTCAAATTTGGTCAAGTAATATTTATACTCCCCAAAAATGTATGCAGGGACTCATCCTCTCCTAGTTCTCCAAGATGTTTGGTTTTTACATAATAAAAAAATAAAAACAACAAAACAGCTCTACATATTTTACACTTGGATTAATTCTTGTTTTCTCAAATCAATTCTGTATTCTCCATGAAAAACATGAGCCCAAGAGGTGAAGAGTAAGAAATTAAAGTTCAGATTATTAGTATTGCTTTCCAAAAAGGCATTTAAAATTCTCTGCTTATATTTGTGTTTATATTAGGAAACATCTTTTTTAAATGTCAGTAAGCATGCTTTCCAAATGCATTTCCTTAGGCATCCTTATTAATATTTCTCATCTTATTTTAATAAAACATATCTAATCAAGATGTTTTATATTTAATCTAAATATTGTATATAAATCAAAATATATTAATCATGTGCATGTAATCAGTACCTTAGAAATTTTAGACCTGCATAACTGTTGATTTATTGAGATATGTCAGCCACCAAAAGCAGCAAGTAATGAGATGAGTACAAATAATTTATGCTGGGTGAATTCTAATCATATTTCTTAAAAATTATTGTGTGGGTAAATGAACATGCACAACTATGATGAACTGATCTTTTTAAGTAGAATGGTCTCAGATGTATTTAAAATATTGAAATTTTATTTAAAATTATATTTATAGTCCTTCCTTAAGAAAACATATTTTAAATATTTTGGTCTCATTGCCAAAGGCAGAAAAAACAAACTCATCAAGTGAGATTATTTTAATTATCATTCTATTTTGCTATTAAAATGGCAAGAGACATATTAAGTTTAACAAATACCATAAAAGAATATATCCTTTTTGACTATATAAAGATTTTTTTAGGTCTTATCTTTTTTTCTTGGGTAGTCATGGGGCATCACTTAGGGGGGAGCAATTTCTAACTACAACTATATACATATATTTCTAACTACAGAATAATATATATTCATATATATTCCACATTTATAGCCAGACATATACTATGTAATATATCTTTTATACATATATGTTTATGATAAATATATCTATCTCTTATGAAACTTAAGAAAGTGGCAAAAAAAATAGGAAATATTGATCGAAGGCAAATTATCTTGCATTTTATAATAACATCTAATTTAAAATCCCTATTTCAGGGCCTAAATCAACATTTTGAGTTTTAATTGATACTAAATAATATATTCTTCAGCATAGTAATATAAGCAGATTCAAATTTATTTCCTAGGAAGCACATATGATTCACTCTTAGGAATATATCTGTGAAAAAGAAGAAAATTTGGGTGATTATTTAGAAATGAAACCAAAATGAATAGGACTGTTAACAAAGCATGCTGATCAATTTTTTACTTTTTTAAATTCGTAGTTGCCATATGAGGTGATTAAAGTAGAATTTAAAAGACATATATTCTATTTTTTAATTTGTAAAACATTATTTGATCTAGAAGATGGGTTAAAGTAATAAGAATATTTGTAAAACATTATAAAATTATATCAACTAATATTATTGTGCATATATGTGTTAAAAGAGAGTATATGGAATGAAGCCGTGATATGTATCTTTTTATATTTTTTTCTTCAAGGTGAATATAAGACAAATAGGAGAAAGATTGATGTGGTATGTGTGCATTATTTTAAGGATCATAAATTTCATTATCCTCATTTTCTGCCTCTTCTCAATCACACATATCTTTTCTGCTGTTATGATTAATTGTGCAGAAACACACAAAATTGACAGTGAATTAACCACAGTTGTAGGATTTTCAGTTACATAAAGAAGAAACCAGATAATACTTCAACAATCCAACAATACATCAGACAGACAATAAAGCAAAAGCTTGTATTAACTACTTTGGTATCAAGTTGATGAAGTAAAATTATTAATTGGTTCAATTTTTCAATTATGTATTAATTATCTTTCCCTTTGCTTAGTTTGTAATATTTTTAAAGGAATAACTTTATGATATGTATTCAAATAGCATGAATCTTTTGAGTGTTCATAGTGACAATATTAATTTAAAAGAGTAAATAAATCTAAAAGCATGTCAGGTTTTGTGTAGCAATTCCTAGTTTTAGAGACTTTTCATACATTTTATACAGGTCACAGTTCTTCAAAAGGCTTGAAATTTGATAAAAAATTCACATGAAGGTATATGAGACACAAAGATATGTATTTAATTAAGTAGAGTGAGCCTAATAGACACAATGGAAAACTCAGGAAAATCTCTAAGACAGGACAATGGACACTGCCTTTCATGAAAAGATACTTCTTCCTAAAATTGTTGTTTCCTTCCCAGGTACTGGGTTCTGTATACTTTATATGAGATAAATGGAAGGAAAGAAAGAACTATGAAATATATGTTGCTTTTTGTAATTTTATGTTAAACTTAGTAATAATCATAAATAATATTTTAGAGAAGTGAAGAATTTTTATGGATTGAAATCAGTAGTGAGGTTTCCGTGGAGGAGAGAGGCACTTGATTTTGAAGAACATATGGCGATTTGCATAAGTAAAGAACAGGGAAGTACCGTACCAATAAAAGTAAAAAATAATTAGTGAGTACATGAGGAAGTCAGTGAAGAATCTAGTCTGGGATAGCTGAGCTGTGGAGTAGAGAGAAAATATAGATCAATAGGTGCATAACTGGATTAAAGATGTACTCATCATGCACTAGATCTGCAGATGAAAATACCTTTATATTATGTGTAACAGATCTGATCTCCAAGGCCAACTCAGGGGGCAGTGGGAATACTAAATTTTACTCTAGTCCATTAAACACATTTATTTTAAAGGTTGGTCTAAGCAATGTTTATTCTCTGACTTGTATCTCTGTCTCTCTCTGCTCCTCTCCAGGGTGATGTGGAATATTGACTCCTATGTCATATTAGCAGCAAAAGAGAAAGAGAACCTCAAAACCTCACAGAGTCCTCATGTTGCCTGATCTCTGCTGTGGAGTCATTGGTCTGATATCTCTGTGAACTGGTAACCACTAAGACAGAAATGGTCTTGATCACAAGCCTTTTGCAGGGGTTTGCTGCTGAATCTGTGAATGGTGAAATCTGTGGCCGGTGTCTCTATGCAGGACTAATGTAGTCCATGGCTGACTTGGCCTTGCTTTAGCTATCACATGTTCTAGGCATTAACCAGCTCTCTCTCATGTTCCAGACAGTCACTGCCTCCAGTCTTCTAACATAGGCTGTTTCATTTGATCCTTGTCTTAGTTGGCCTCAAGCACATCTGGTGGTTTTAATTTCTGCTATTTTCTGTATTATTAATTGGAAGCATTTTGGAAAATTTGGGTCTAATTCTTGCCAAAGGAGAATTTGATGGTGACTCCTAAAAATGATTTAATAGTTGCCTTCACTCTACATAATTATCCTGTACTACCAAATTAACTTTGAGGTAACTATGAAGAAGCTATGCCAGGTTACTATTAAGAATGAAATGCTATTTCTTTATAGATTCAGATTACACTATGCAAAAATCTCATGTCCTCTATATTCCCTTCATTTCACCTAAAACTTTCCTTCAACCAAAAGCAAGAGAGTGGAGAGAAGAAACACACTTATCAGTTGGTCTTTTCTAGTTTTATCTCTTTTTCTCACCATAATTCCTTGGGCAAGAAAGGGCACAATAACTCCCTCTCAATTTCTGTATTTTGAGGAACTTTCTTATGTGAATTTCATGTTAGTTCACTAAATTTGACCCTAATATATTAATCACAATTAGTAAATTTAGTAAGTCCATTTTTCAGGTAAAAACTTTAAAGATCATGTGTTACTTCAAAGTTCTATTTATAATGTTAGTGTTGAGTCAATTAACTACTTCTTTTTACTTCATTCCTAGTTTAACAGTTCTTCTGGCTTCTCTACCTCTTTCCATTTCTCTTTCCCTGATTCCAAAGCAGGTAGACATCTTGAATTAATGGCAAAAATGTATACACAGAATGTAGAAGATAAAAACATAATGATATATTCAAAATATTGGGGCGCCTGGGTGGCACAGCAGTTAAGCGTCTGCCTTCGGCTCAGGGCGTGATCCCGGTGTTATGGGATCGAGACCCACATCAGGCCTCTGCTATGAGCCTGCTTCTTCCTCTCCCACTCCCCCTGCTTGTGTTCCCTCTCTCGCTGGCTGTCTCTCTCTGTCAAATAAATAAATAAAATCTTTAAAAAAAAAACATAATGATATATTCAAAATATTATTCCAGTTGTAAGAATTATTACTGTAAACTAGGTGAAAGACAAGGAGGATCTTTTATTATCCCCTACAACTGCATGTGAATTTACAATGATCTTAAAATAAGCCACCTCAATTTGCACAGAAAAAGCATTTAACAAAATTCAACATCCGTTCATAATAAAAACACTCAACAGACTAGGAATAGAAGAAGACTAGATCAACATAATAAAAGCCATACATGAAAAGCCCACAACTAACATCATTTTTAATGCTGAAGAACTGAAAGGTTTTATATAAGACAAGGATACGGCAAGGATGCCCACTGTCACCACTTCTATTCAACATAATACTAGCAGTTCTGCCAGAGCAATTTGGCAAGAAAAAGATATAAAAGGCATCCGAATTGGAAAGGAAAAAACCATACAATTATCTCTGCTTGCAGATGACTTGATCTTATATGTAGAAAACCTAAAGATTTCACCAAAAAAAAAAAAAAAAAGGTCTCAGAACAAATGAATCCAGCAAAGTAGCAGGATTCAAAATTGACACCCAAAAACTAGGTGCATTTCTATACACCAATAATAAACAATTTGAAAAAGTAATTAAGAAAACAGCTCAATACAGAATAGTATCAAAAAGAATAAATACCTGGGAATTTACCAAGGAAGTAAAAGACTTATACAGTGAAAACCACAAAAAAAATGCTGAAAGAAATTAAAGACACGAATAAATGGAAACATATCTCATGTTCATGGGTTGGAAGACAATATTGCTAAGATGTCAATACTACTTAAAGCAATCTGCAGATTCAATACAATCCTTATCCCAATGATGATTTTGGCAGAAATAAAAAATCCCATCATAAAATTCATATAGAATCTCAAGTGACCCTTCATGGCCAAAACTATCTTGAAAAAGAACAAACCTGGAGAATCCACACTTTCTGATTTCAAAACTTACTTCAAAGCTGCAGTAAGCAAAACAGTGTGGTACTGGCATAAACAGACATAGAAACCAACAGAGTAGAACAAAAACCCAGAAATAACTCTCACATATATAGTCAAATGACTTTTGACAAGGATACCAAGACCATTCAATGAGGAAAGGACTATCTTTTTAGAAAATGGTGCTGGAGAAACTGGATTTCCATGTACAGAAGAATGAATTTGGACTCTTCCCTAACATCATATACAAAAATAAACTCCAAGTGGATCAAAGACCTAAATGGAAGATCTAACTATAAGAAGTTTGACTATATATAACTTAGAAGAAAATATAGGGAAAAATTTCATGACTGGTATTGGCAATGCTTTTTTAGATGTGACATAAAAAGCACAGGCAACAATATAAAAATAGATTGAACTTCATGAAAAATTTTTAAGAATTTGTACATCAAAAGACACTATCTACAAAATAAAAAAGCAGACCACATAGTGGTAGAAAATATTTGCAAATCATATATTTGGTAAAGGATTCATATCCAGAATATATAGAGAACTCCCAAATCTCAACAACAGAAAAAACAAAACAACAGTAGCAAAAAACAAACAAACAAAAACAAAAACCAAAAAACAGACCACCCTATTCAAAAATGGGCAAAGGATTTGAATAGAAATTTCTCTAAAGAAGGCATATAAAAGGCCAATAAGCACAACAATAAGATGCTCAACATCACTAAATAGTAAGGAAATGCAAGTCAAAACTAGGATTGGATTATCAGCTCATACCCATTAGGATGGTTCCTATCAAAAAGAAACAGAGGACAACAAACATTGGTGAGGATGTGTAGAAATTGAAACCCTTGTGCACTGTTGTTAGGATGTGAAGCCACTGTGGAAAACACTATGGTAGTTCCTCAAAAATTAAAAATAGAACAATCATATGATTCAGCAATTCCACTTTAGGGTATATACCCAATAGAATTTAAAGCAGGGTCTCAAAGAGGTATTTGTACACTCATGTTTATAGCAGCATTATTCACAATAGCTAAAATGTGAAAGCAACACAAGGGTCCATTGGTGGATGAATCTATAAGAAAATGCTATATATGCATATGATGGAATAATATCCAGCTTTAAAAATGAAGGAAATTCTGCAAGATGTTACAACATGGATGAAACTTGAGCACATAATGCTAAGGGAAATAAGCCAGTCACAAAAAGGCAAATACTGTATGATTCCACTATATGAGGCACTTAAGAGTAGTCAAAATCATAAAAACAGAAAATATAATGGTGGTTACCAGGGGCTGGGGAGAGGAAAATAGGGAGTTATTATTTAATGGCATAGAATTTCAGTTTTATCAGATAAAAATATCATGGAAAAAGATGGTGGTGATGGTAGCACAACATTGTGAATGCATTTACTACCATTGAACTATACACTTAAAAAGGGTCAAGATGGTATATTTTATGTTGTCTATTTTACAACCAAAAAAGCTGGACAAAAAGAAATATCTCTTACAGAAAGCAACATGAATAAATCTCACAAACTTATTGCTTAGTAAATGAAGCAAGACAACAACAACACAATTAAGGTTCTAATTACATAATGATCAAATTAGACAATGTAAACTATTGTATTTAAAAATTATTGTGTTAGATGTAAAACAATAAGGAAATGTAATGAAACAATTATTATAAAAATTGTGATTGTGATCCCTTCTTTGGTAAAGAGAGAATAGTTTAGGAAGAAGCATGAGATGACCTTCATGGATTATGGCAGTGTTACTTTTATTTTATTTTTTTATCTGATTGTTACTTACATTGGTGATTGCTTTATAATTTATTGCTCAGCTGTATGAACATTTCAATTTCGTTGTTTTCTGTATGTGTATTTGTCCCTGGTTGTCTCTTGGAAGTTCACCATCACTCTCTTCCGAAATTTGTCAATGAGAAGTAATCTTACAAAATTTGTATAAAATGAGAAAAGACGTGGCTATGGCAGTTACAGATATGAAGCTCACATTTGGCTTTCTGGATAACTGTTCACTTTTGTGGCCCAAACCACAAAATTTGTGAAGACTGCCCGAAGATCCTTATAAATTGCAGCAACTTTCTAGAGAGTTATTAAGAACCATCTGTCTTCATACTGCTGGCTGAAATTGTTGGTAGTGACTCCTCTGACCTCTGCTATTTTTGGAATAGATAGAGGCTTCTGCATTCTTGAAGAAACCTTGACTGACCTGTATCTGTGTCTGTATCTGTATCATCTATATCTACATATATAAGGGGTATGTATGCTATATTTCATATTAAAGTATTGTGAAATATTTGTAGCATGTTGCCTTCTTGAAAATCTTGAAAATTACTGAGAAAGTGAAAAGGAAGAACAATTCATAGCCTACTGATCTACTATATGGGCTTTCTTGTTATATTTTAATTATTTTTATGTATGTATAAATGTATATATTTTTTTACTTAACTGGAGAAACTGGATTTGAAATTCACTGATAATTATTGCATTATATCTTTAAATCTTTAAAAGACAAGGACAGCAAGTGTAACCGTGAACATGGGAAAATGTTAAAGCACAAATTCCTGAGATTCTCCTTCCAAGGAAGATGTTTAATAGTGTAACACAAAAGGCGTCATTGAATTCATGTTTCTTGCAAGGGGAAATCCATTTTAAACCAAGGCTTAATTCATATGTATAGGATGGAAAGTAATCACTCCACTGTTTCATTATCAGGAAAACTTTATGGAAGAACCCGAAGAAGCGGAGTCAACACGCGGAGGCAGCTAATGAAAGCATAGTGGAGCTCAGAGACAGAGGGATTATCACGGGTATGTCACTGTCACTGAATAAGCAGAGTAGCGGACATTCTCATCATTGCATTTGAAGCAGAGGAAATCTCTAGAGAAGAGCTAAAGAAAATTATACAAATACATTAACAATGACTATATTGTCAAAGTCTGATCTTTGATTTCAGAATAGGAGAATGTGACTAAAGTGGACTAATAAAAAGGACATGGCATGCAAAAGGAAGAATTTTAATTTCGAAAATGCAGAAAAATTCTAGAAACAAGTTTAACAGACACCAGAAAATGAAAATAGAAAAGGACAATAAACTTACTTTTGGCACCATTGTTTAAGTGTTGAATAATGTTGAGACTAAATTAGAAAATATAAGAAACCTGCTACATATGATATTAAGGTATTATATAGTATTAAGCTTAAGGTATGAGAAAAATAGTATATAATTCTCAAATATATGCAATAAATCTCAAGTCTTCCTCTACTTTCTATATGAAAGAGAACATTCACTATATTGCTACGGATCTCTGGGTCCCTAATAAATGCAGAGGGGATTCTAGTACCCAGAATAGCCATCAGATATAGACCAAAGCTTTTAAATATTCTCTCAAAGTTTGGAATGTGGCTGAAAAGTCATCATGTTACATTTTTGAACACCAGAGGTGTATTTTATAGAACTTTCCAAAGTATGTGTCATCAGAGTAGGTGTTAAAAGGCTCAGATTACAAAAAAAAAAAAAGAAAGAAAGAAAGAAAGAAAGGAAAAAAAAGAGAATCCATTTATTTAACTGTGTAAAATTTCTATTGCTATAATTAGTCTTTATACTTAATGCTGCACATTCATAGAAGAACCAATTTGAAAAGCAACTGTATTATTTTGGATGAACAAACTGTAAGCCATTAATACCCATTAACACATTTTTCCAGACTATTTTTTTTAGATTAATGAACTTTACTTTAGAAACACTAATGGACCTGTGGAAATAGATGCCAGATGGGTATGTATTTATGGGGGAGATTACAAAAAAGGCAACATTATATGTCATCTACAGACAGAGCAGTGCCTGAAAAGTCTTGAATAGCTATGGAGCAAAATGGCAAAACGTGTGTCAAGGAAGAGATGAATTGAAAAGAAGACAAAAGGAGAGAAGAAACAAACACTTGACTAATTTATTAAGTTTTCCTAGGCCCAACTCTATCTTATTTATCAATGTTTTGGGGTACCTCATTACTTGAGTGTTAGTTTATATGGAGTTACATAAAATCTTAAAAAAAAAATTACCAACAAAATCATAGAAACAGAGATCACATTTGTGGTTGCCAGAGATGGGGAGTGGGAGATCTTCAGGGAATTGGTTGAAAGTGGTGAAAAGATCTGGTTATAAGATACAAACTTCTAGTTATAAGATAAATTAGTTCTGGGTATGTAATGTACAACACAATGACTGTAGTTAACATACTGTGTTGTATATTTGAAAGTTCCTAAGACAGTAGACTTTGAAGTTCTCATCACCAGAAAAAAAAATCGTTAACCATTTTAGGTGATGGATGTAACCAAACTTATTGTAGTAATCATATATTGTAGTAATATATATCTATATCAAATCATTATGCTGTGCACTTTGAATTTACACAATGTTAAATGTCAATTATATTTCAATAAAACTGGAAAAAAGTAAGAAATGAAACATTATCATGTTTCTTTTAATACCTATCTTAATTCATTTTGATCACCTTTCTACACCTGCTATATATTGTCACTTCCAAAAATATAAAGCGATTTGAAACTTCTAAACAACAAAGGTATATAGGCTGGTCCTATGAAAAACCCATTAGAGCATGTACTGTACCTTTTAAAAAGTTATTTCTGTTGTGAGACTATGTAGCTTAAACAGATTCACTTTGGAAGTCTGTGTTACATTACTAGTGGCAAGAGCTGTTATTGCAAAACAACTGAATTGAAACAACAGAAATCAAATCCTTTACTCAGTGTTTGCTATGCAAGCCAAGCACACAGGGCAAGGTTATATAGGTGTCCTTTCTGACTTCCGAAAACTATTTCAACAGTTGTTTCTCTCTTTCTGGTATGTTAAGGCTTGAGAATTTGCTGTCCTAGTGCTTTTGACACCAAACTAAGCCAACATTACAAGGAAGTGAATCATTGGTTAAGATTAGCTTAAATTGAATCTACTGGGTATTTGCTATAAATACATACTAGATTATAGTTGAAAACAGAATAACTTATTCCTTTTTATTCATTTTAGGTTTCCCAACTACAATTAGCTAATAAAAACATGTCTGTAAAATTTTGTAACAATGATTAGAAAAACAAAAAAATCTGGAAGTTAAAGTTATTTAATAAATGAAAATCCACAATGGGAGTTGAAATAAAAATTCAACTCAGAAAAGATAATATTTAACCTCAGCAGATATTTTCAATTTTATAAAATGAATTAATCAGGTTGATGTCCTTTTTAATATGCTGGGACTAAATTTTCTGTTTTATTATGATTCTGAGAATAAGAGTCTTAATGCTTTCATTAATTTCTAGAAAAAATACATCTAATCAAAAGTTTATATGCTGCTATGTGATACGTATGACGACACTTAAAAAATAAAAAATTATCAAATAATAAAGTTGAACATTAAAAATATATATAACAAAAAAACTAAAAATATCTTATTCATTTGAGGTTAGGAAGATAGAAAGATACAAAAAAAGTGTTTACAATTTGAATGTGAGAAACACAAATCATTTTTTAAATTTCTATTTTAATAATACAGGCATTTCCTTGAAAGACTTATAACTTGTACTTAGACATTCTAATCTCATTTAATTTTCATTATAAAGCCCCTTGAATTATAACACAAACTAGCGCCTCTGTTTTGTTCAGGCTCCCTTCTTAAACTTCTCACTTGAGAAAACAACAAAAATAATAACAGAACCCAGTGGTATATACTTATGGGAAAAACTTGAGTTTTTCTTTCTTTTGAAATGTATTTTTCACAAGTTTTACAAAGCTTGTGAAGTGGCTGTCATTTGAACTGTGTTTCTTTATCCTTTGGTATTGGTGCCTGGAGAAAAAGCTTCAAAAAAATGATAAAAAATAAAAGATTCTCCCAAAGATTTGATATCTTTAAATGCTCCCAATTCTCTTAAGGCTACAAATTACAGTTCCAGTATGCAGTCACTGTCTTCTACTCTTATAAATGTCCTCAGTATTGAGATACTGAATGTAAATGCAAAGTTTCAAATTGTGTTCTTAAATTTTTTTTCATAGTTTTTATGGACTGTGCCATCTTTTTGCTGTGTTATATAGTAGCCATCAACATTTTTAGGATTTGTAATTAAATATTAAAATTATTTTTTTTAATGAAAAGAGACATGTTCCATCATTAATAGTGCTTACAAAGAACTTGTTATATTTAAATGAGGGAATAATGGTTAATATATTGAAATGCTTTGCTTCTCTTCACCCTCAAATTTATCTTAGGTAATAGATCACTTGAGAAATAAACATTTTAAACATATTACAACCATTTAAACCATGTTTGACCAACTCCAGTACCTTTAGCATTTAGGTAGTAAAAACAGGGCACACAGATAATTGATAATGAAAGCAATGGTATTTAAGTGTGGCAGCATCATTGAGAGATTAGTATTAGCAGTGAGTCTAGTGGTAAGGGGGAGTCAAAGGTCTCATGCAAGCAGTTGCAAGGACGGCATTCTTTTTTTTTTTTTTTAAGATTTATTTATTTATTTGAGAGAGAGAGAGCAGGAGCGAATGCACAATCAGGAGGGGCAGGGAGAGGAACAGAGAATCTCAAGCAGACTCCCTGCTAAGCATGGAGCCTGAAGTGGGACTTGATGTCATAACCTTGATACTGGGGACTGAGCTGAAACCAAGAGTCAGACGCTTAACCAACTGGGCCATCCAGGTGCCCTACAATGACTGCTTTCTGACTCTGGGTATGGATCCCTCTCTCTTTGGGGGTTGCTGTTTTTGGTGCTTGTTATTTATTTATTGACTTGGATGGACTAGTTTAGTGGTATGTATTTATGGGTGCATAAGTCTATTTTCCCCCCAGTGTAAAACCCCTGATACCAATCCTCAAAGAGTTCAGTCTTGAACACACACACACTAACCACGAAGGACAGGGGTTTTAGCAAAGCTTTGTCTCTTACCTTGATCTTCCTGCTATGTTGTCTGCTTCTGTTGGGATCACATCCAACTGTTAGCCTCACTAATTGCCAACTGAGCCCTCTATTGTTTTTGACATAATTGTTGGACTTCAGTTACTATTAGGTCCCTTTGCATGCGTATTTTGAGGTCAATTTTTGTTCCAACCACAGGCGGCTTCTTTTTAGCTGTCTCTTTTCCTAGTTCTCTTTAGTAAAGAGGCTGTTTTGGGATTAATTGGTTGCTGTCATGGAACTACCAGCCTTATCTTAACGGCTTATCATCAAAATCTCCATTTTTTTTCTTTCTTTATAGCATCGTTAGGCTTGAACTTTCCCAAACTATGTCCCAAATAAAGACAGTTTCCTTGGGGAGAGCTTTGGTGTTCTCCATTTTTATAGCTTGCCTCTCCCCCTGAGCAAAAATCTGAGTTTCTATTCAGAAGATGGGGGTAGGGGCCGTGCAGTTAAGCAGTTAAGCCAGTGCCAGGGAAGGATGGAAAACTCTGTCAGCCTGACCCTCCCGCAGAGATATTACAGCCCCTAACTAGGAGCTGGGGGAAGACACGGGCCCCAAGTGCCACGAGGTCTACCGGAGTTTTTCAAGCAGCTTCTTTATTTTCTGTATGTTCTTAGGACAATTTGCAAAAACTTCAAATGGTCACTTATTTTGTAATTTTTATCTGTCACAGTTACTCTGCTGAGATGAGGACCATCGAGCTCCTCACACAGCTGTTCTGGAGCAGAGCTCCCTCCAAAGTAATTTCTACCACAGGACACTAACTCTTTGTAATTCTGAGAAATAACACGAAGTGTGAAAGAAATGCTCAAAAATATAGCTCAAATTAGAGTATATCTTTTGACATGTTTAGAAGGTATGTTATAAACATGATTGCGCTTATCAATAAAAAATAAAATAGCATCCCTCAATTCATCACTGACGCATTTGACAGGCATTTCTATTCCTTCAAATTTATTTCTGAAATGAACTACTTAGTATGGGTTCAGAAAATAATGATGTTAATTTTTTTTTAAAAACTCCGTCTGGCATTATGAGAGTAGTCTTATATAAATGGTCTTCTGTAACACTCTGGTTATCTTCCATAAGTTGATTTTTGACTTAGTTTATCAAAGGTATTTTCTCTAGAACTGTATCACCTTGAAGTAGTTTGACATGCCATCACCAAATATGCCACTTTGATATATTGATAATTTTCAGCTGAAGGAACCTGAAAAGCAGGAAGTACAGGGAGAAGCTTTCTCTGAACTCCCCTGATGTGCCTGAAAAACAGATCCTCCGAAGAGAACTCAATTATCTTAAATCCCCTCTGAAGGAAGTTCATCTACCAGAGAAGACTGATTCTTTTTTTTTTTAAGATTTTTTTATTTATTTATTCGACAGAGATAGAGACAGCCAGCGAGACAGGGAACACAAGCAGGGGGAGTGGGAGAGGAAGAAGCAGGCTCCCAGTGGAGGAGCCTGATGTGGGGCTCGATTCCAGCACGCTGGGATCACGCCCTGAGCCGAAGGCAGTCGCTTAACGACTGCGCCACCCAGGTGCCCCAAGAGAAGACTGATTCTTATCTCAGAAGAGGAGACTAGAAACGCACACAGGGCCCAGACGCACTTTGTCACAAACCATTGTACCTCCCACCTACTCTGGAAGCTCAGGGCAGTTGTTTCTGAGAAAGCTCCAGATGTGAGAGGAACAGAAAACTTTTGAGCCCAGGATTCCTCCCCACAGATGGACCTCTCTGCCTAGGATGTCAGCGGAAGTCAGGGTGTGAAGTTAGTTACTTAAGAGTTTTGTTTCCTGCGCAAAGCCGCCTACCCCTATGGTGTTGGGGAGGGCCCGCCGAGGACTAGAAAGGTAGAGGCCCCTCCCCTGTCCTCCAGCTCTGTCCCTCCCACCCTGCACAGTCCAGGGCTCAGGGGAGGCACTTACCCCCTCTATTTTGTGAATTTGCCTTTTATTTAATTCGGTGGGTGGGTCTGACAGGAGAGGTAAGTGGCTATCTGGCCTCTGCTTCCTT
>NC_048219.1:72817432-72856930 GCF_002007445.2 Ailuropoda melanoleuca | reverse complement strand
CCCGCCCGCCGCACCTTTCTGGGCTCTCCAATGTCACACTACCACCTGCTTCCCACTTTGATTGTTCTGTTAAAAAAAAAAAAAAGTTGCGGGGGACGGGCAGCCCTCCAATAGCCTGGGATTTGTCTCTTGCTTCGACAGTGCTCCCATGGAAGGAACAGAGCCGAGGACTCCCCTTCTTGCAGCCCCTGACCAGCCTCTGACCAGCCTCCAACCTCCTTTCCAGTCATAACCTCAGACCATCTTTGCTATCCTCTGCCTCCGGGACGGAACTAAACGATATTGTTTGTTTTTAACTCCTCGCACCGACCAACCATGAGCTCCCGGATTTGTCAGAACTCCCCACAGCGGAGGCTGCGCTCCGCGGGCTGGCCAACCTGCGTTTGCGGGCCTTCCACACTTACCTCTGTGTGGGCTTCTCTGTCTCCTGGAGGATGTGGCTCTGCAGGGCGTGGGCCCCCTCGGCGAGAAGCGAAGCCGCGCAGCGACTCTCGAAGATGCAACACCAGCATGGGGCGGTGCGCCCTCTCCGGGAAAGTAGAGAAGCCGGTCCAAGAGGAGTGGGGTAAAACCCTGCCTGTCAAGGAAGCCCCCAGGGCTCTGGCGAAGAACCTGAACCAAGCCCTTTGGGAGCTGCATGCCCTGAGTTATGCCGTGGACGCCGCCCTCTCTGTGACTCCCTGGAGAGCCACTTCCCAGAGGAGCAGGCGAGACTCATCAGGAAGGTGGCGACCACCGGACCAACCCCCGCAGGCTGGCCCGCCCCCAGGCTGGGCTGGAGGAGTATCTCCTGGGAAGGTTCACTGTTAAGCAGGAGTAGGAGCCAGAGCCTGGTAGCCTTTGAGCGCCCCACCCCACCCCGTGTCAAGGCTTCTGCCTCAGCCTTCTCAAGCCCTCAGCCAAATGGAAACAATAAAGCTTTTTGCAGAAAAGAGAAAAGCAAAGCAAAGCAAAGCAAAGCAAGAAAAAAGAAAAGAGAAAAGAAAAGAAAAGAAAAGAAAAGAAAAGAAAAGAAAGAAAAGAAAAGAAAAGAAAAGAAAAGAAAAGAAAAGAAAAGAAAAGAAGAGAAAAGAAAAGAGAAAAGAAAAGAAAAGAAAGAAAAGAAAAGAGAAAAGAGCTTTAGAAAAGGCCCATGCATTTTACCTAAAAATAATTTACTCTCTTCTAAATTGCCTATATCGCCCCTCCTCTTCTCTTGTTAAGATGATGTATAAACTCTCAAATGTCACCATTATTGTGGGTATTCACTATTTTTCCTTTAATAACCCCAAGCATGCAATACTAAAAATTAATAAATTTGTATATATTTTCTCCTGTTAATATAGTTTTTGCTTATTTCATAGACCCAGTTATTGAACTGAAGGATAGCAGAATATGCCACCCCAAAATATGTGATTTGAGGGGGACAGGGTCAGAGGGAAAGGAAGAGAGAACCTTTTTTTTTTTAAAAAAGATTTTATTTATTTACTAGACAGAGAGAGAAAGAGAGAGAGAGCACAAGTAGGGGGAGCAGGAGAGAAAAGAAACATCCTGCAGGGAGCCCGATGTGGGGCTCAATCCCAGGACCCTGTGATCATGACCTGAGCTGAAGGAAGATGCTTAACAGACTGAGCCACCCCAAAGAGACAGAGACTCTTAAGGAAACTCCGTGCAGAGTGGAGCCATCGCCCCCTTGATCTCACCCCCTGAGATCATGATCTGAGCCGAAATCAAGAGTCAGTGGCTTAACGGACTTAGTCACCTAGGCCCCCCAAAATATGTGATTTTGAGGTAAGGATTATTTTGCACTGAAGGCAATTAGGAAGATATAAGAAAACTTCCCTGTCCTCCCCTTTTCAAAGATGTTCCCCCTCCCATCTCTACCAGGAAGAGCAAACGTTGATCACCCTGTAGGTTAGACACTATCAGCTTGGAGATTCCTACCAAAGGAATCTGCATAATAGACTTTACTAATTGGCCTCTATCTCATTCATTGGAGGCATAAAATGGCTTTCCCCTGTCCTGTCATTTCTCTAAAAATGTATCGTTCTTTGTTGAAGATGCTATATAAGCTGGAATTCTAAGCCATCTCTGAGTCATTCATTTTTCCCTGGGTATCTCCCATATATACTTGAGGTATGCATGCTAATAAACTTTTGTTTTCTTCTTTGTTTTTTTTTTTTTAAAGATTTTATTTATTTATTTGACAGAGATAGAGACAGCCAGCAAGAGAGGAACACAATCAGTTGGGGTGGGAGAGGAAGAAGCAGGCTCATAGCAGAGGAGCCCGATGCGGGGCTCGATCCCATAACGCCAGGATCACGCCCTGAGTCAAAGGCAGACGCTTAACAACTGTGCCACCCAGGCGCCCCTGTTTTCTTCTTTTTAACTTATCTTTTATTATAGGAGTCTCAGCCAAAAACTCAGAAGGGTAAAGTGAAATTATTTTCCCTCCTCTACAGAACTAGGATGGTAAGGGAGTCTTTCCTCCCCTACTCACCCTCTGAGCATGAAGATTACAGCTAAGGTTAAACCACAGTGATTCTTTTTAGATGCACAAGGCTCTAATCAAACATGTGATTTTCTTAAACACTAACTAAAGAAAGATGTGAAGAGTAGACCCTCTGAAGGAAACCAAAACCGAACCAAACCAAATGAAAAGATGCACTGGAAGGACATCTGAAAATCCAGCCCTTGCCTCCTTCTTCAACACACACAAAAGGCCTAAACACAAACATACATGCAAGCATGTGTGTCCATACAGAGACACATAGGTATTAAAAGAAGTAAACTAATCCAGTGTGTAGCATGACATATCTCCGGAAAACTTCACTATAATAAATAATAGTCAATTCAAGAAAACACATGATTTTAGATTTTTATTTGCCTTCTTAGAAGCAGTAAATATTTCATTTCTTTTTCACATCTTTTATTTACAACTCTTTAAATACATAATCATACTGCAGGTGGAGAGTAACAGTTAATAGCAGGCAATGTGTAAAAATGCTGGTAATATTAGGGTTCTGATTAAGTTACAAGCCTAACTGAAGAATAAGAAGAAACAAATTATAATTGTTTCTGTTATTCAAACAATAGCACCAAAAACATTTTGCTGAAGTGTTAGTAAATTATCCTAATGTGCTCACTTTCTGGGGCAGCCATAAGAAAGCACCACAAACTGGGTGGCTTAAACAATTTATTGTCTAAGAGTCCTGGAGGATACATGTCTGAAGTCAAAGAGTCAGCAGTTGATTACTTCTGAATGCTGTGTGGCAGAATTTGTTCCATGCCTTCCTCTTAGTTCTGGTGGTTTGCTGGCAATCCATGTCACTCCTTGACACCTAGATGCCTCAGTCCAATCTCTGCCTTCATCTTTACCTGGTGTTTTCCCTCTGTGCCTTTATTCTAGTGTTCAAGCTTTCCTCCTTTTACAGGACACAGAATTCAATTAGGGCCCAACCTAGTGACGTCATCTTAACTTGATCATCTGCCAAGACCTTATTTCAAGAAAAGGTCACACTCAAAAGATACTGGTGGGCTGGAATGTTCAAAGTCTTTAGGGGGACACAATTCAACCCATAACATGTAGGGACTTTGGCATCATTAATAAAAGTGAATTTGTATGAGCTATGAGAAAATAAAAGGAAAAGAAACACAAATATACTAGTTAGATTATTGGGGCTTATGTGCCCCAATGACTCAAATTTCTTTGTAAATATCTGTTATAAATTTATCTGTGATATAAAAACTGTATTTTATCAATTCTAAATGCACTTTTTTTCCACATTTTAAAATGTCTTAAATCATGATGCATGTTAAAAACTTGTAATATGGGGGCACCTGGGTGGTGCAGCCAGTTAAAGCATCCGACTCTTGGTTTGGGCTCAGGTCCTGATATCAGGGTCCTGAGATTGAGCCCTGTGACCGGCTCTTTGCTCAGCACAGAGTCCGCTTGAGATTCTCACTCTCTCTGCCTCTCCCCCTCCTGCTCATGCTCTCTCTCTCTCTAAAATAAATACAAAAATCTTTAAAATAAAACTTATGAATATGTATAATTATAATTGAAAACGGTATTCCTTTTATTAGTGATACTAGAAATGTCTTAAAATAGATAAATAGATAATATTGCAGATTCATGATCTATAACAATGTGTTTTCTCTTATAGCATAAGCTAAACCTTATCACCATTATGTATAACTGTACTTATCCAGGTCAGATCTGTATTCCTTCTTTGCCGAGCTTATTTTGATGATATTTAATACTCTTAGAGAAGTGACATACTCTTTCAACAAAGAATATGAAATTAGAAATCTCTATGTTGTGTGTCACATAATAATTTGATTGAAAATAATCTTCTCCAACCAGGTATGTGATCATGGATCATAACCAAAACCTCCAAATGCTTTAATTATACCTTTTCTCTTCTGGTCCCAAATCCCCAGTCACCTTTTACATTTTAATATTATTAAACTAGATTAAGCTTCACAATGTTCAATCCCTTAGTGAATTGGTAACACTAGAATTGTCACCACAAATCAATCTTATGTAAATTCTTCCTAAACAAGTTTGTGGATTGCTCATTTTGAAGAATTGTACTAATCACTTGAATTATGTGCACCATGAAAGCTATATAAAATGCAATGATATAGCCATTGTTTGTGGCCATTTTTATGTAATTCTGTGTATTACAAACACATTTTTTCCAAATATTCTTCTTAATTTGACTTACAGTTTTTAAAAATATTACATTTTTCTTAGACAGATAACCTGTCTGTATCATATTAATCATAAGTTGACTATCTGCCATGTTTCAGTTTCAAATAATACTGGAATAATATTGGTGAGTATTATTTCCACGACAATTCCTTTGAGAGAAAAGCTTACAATTTTCACTATATTCATCAGCATTAACGTTCATTTACAAACACATACATGTGTTTATTTTTTCTTTTTCTGGTAAAAGGATTGACTTATGAAAAGGTTGGGTCACGTTTAGTCAATACATTTCTCTCAGGAGCACTTTGTTCTTAGTTAAGTGAAGAACAGTGAGGCCAGGGGCACTCTTTTTTTTTTTTTTTAATCTATGTTTATTTGTGAAGGGCCTCACTATGGTTGACTAATGTTCCGCTGTAGTCTCATCTTTATTGAGGGCTGAAATTTTAATTACTCCTTTGAGTTTAAGCCAGTTGTCTTTGGGCAACTCAATGCACTTGTCTCCAGTCACTCTCTTGGACACTAACTTATGATCTGATAGTCTCCTTTCTAATTAATCTACTTGCGTAGCTTTAAATAATTAACTTACTGCTAATGTGAGGTTCTATTTATAAAATATTTTTGAAGTATAATTTTTTATNATCCTAATGTGCTCACTTTCTGGGGCAGCCATAAGAAAGCACCACAAACTGGGTGGCTTAAACAATTTATTGTCTAAGAGTCCTGGAGGATACATGTCTGAAGTCAAAGAGTCAGCAGTTGATTACTTCTGAATGCTGTGTGGCAGAATTTGTTCCATGCCTTCCTCTTAGTTCTGGTGGTTTGCTGGCAATCCATGTCACTCCTTGACACCTAGATGCCTCAGTCCAATCTCTGCCTTCATCTTTACCTGGTGTTTTCCCTCTGTGCCTTTATTCTAGTGTTCAAGCTTTCCTCCTTTTACAGGACACAGAATTCAATTAGGGCCCAACCTAGTGACGTCATCTTAACTTGATCATCTGCCAAGACCTTATTTCAAGAAAAGGTCACACTCAAAAGATACTGGTGGGGCTGGAATGTTCAAAGTCTTTAGGGGGACACAATTCAACCCATAACATGTAGGGACTTTGGCATCATTAATAAAAGTGAATTTGTATGAGCTATGAGAAAATAAAAGGAAAAGAAACACAAATATACTAGTTAGATTATTGGGGCTTATGTGCCCCAATGACTCAAATTTCTTTGTAAATATCTGTTATAAATTTATCTGTGATATAAAAACTGTATTTTATCAATTCTAAATGCACTTTTTTTCCACATTTTAAAATGTCTTAAATCATGATGCATGTTAAAAACTTGTAATATGGGGGCACCTGGGTGGTGCAGCCAGTTAAAGCATCCGACTCTTGGTTTGGGCTCAGGTCCTGATATCAGGGTCCTGAGATTGAGCCCTGTGACCGGCTCTTTGCTCAGCACAGAGTCCGCTTGAGATTCTCACTCTCTCTGCCTCTCCCCCTCCTGCTCATGCTCTCTCTCTCTCTAAAATAAATACAAAAATCTTTAAAATAAAACTTATGAATATGTATAATTATAATTGAAAACGGTATTCCTTTTATTAGTGATACTAGAAATGTCTTAAAATAGATAAATAGATAATATTGCAGATTCATGATCTATAACAATGTGTTTTCTCTTATAGCATAAGCTAAACCTTATCACCATTATGTATAACTGTACTTATCCAGGTCAGATCTGTATTCCTTCTTTGCCGAGCTTATTTTGATGATATTTAATACTCTTAGAGAAGTGACATACTCTTTCAACAAAGAATATGAAATTAGAAATCTCTATGTTGTGTGTCACATAATAATTTGATTGAAAATAATCTTCTCCAACCAGGTATGTGATCATGGATCATAACCAAAACCTCCAAATGCTTTAATTATACCTTTTCTCTTCTGGTCCCAAATCCCCAGTCACCTTTTACATTTTAATATTATTAAACTAGATTAAGCTTCACAATGTTCAATCCCTTAGTGAATTGGTAACACTAGAATTGTCACCACAAATCAATCTTATGTAAATTCTTCCTAAACAAGTTTGTGGATTGCTCATTTTGAAGAATTGTACTAATCACTTGAATTATGTGCACCATGAAAGCTATATAAAATGCAATGATATAGCCATTGTTTGTGGCCATTTTTATGTAATTCTGTGTATTACAAACACATTTTTTCCAAATATTCTTCTTAATTTGACTTACAGTTTTTAAAAATATTACATTTTTCTTAGACAGATAACCTGTCTGTATCATATTAATCATAAGTTGACTATCTGCCATGTTTCAGTTTCAAATAATACTGGAATAATATTGGTGAGTATTATTTCCACGACAATTCCTTTGAGAGAAAAGCTTACAATTTTCACTATATTCATCAGCATTAACGTTCATTTACAAACACATACATGTGTTTATTTTTTCTTTTTCTGGTAAAAGGATTGACTTATGAAAAGGTTGGGTCACGTTTAGTCAATACATTTCTCTCAGGAGCACTTTGTTCTTAGTTAAGTGAAGAACAGTGAGGCCAGGGGCACTCTTTTTTTTTTTTTTTAATCTATGTTTATTTGTGAAGGGCCTCACTATGGTTGACTAATGTTCCGCTGTAGTCTCATCTTTATTGAGGGCTGAAATTTTAATTACTCCTTTGAGTTTAAGCCAGTTGTCTTTGGGCAACTCAATGCACTTGTCTCCAGTCACTCTCTTGGACACTAACTTATGATCTGATAGTCTCCTTTCTAATTAATCTACTTGCGTAGCTTTAAATAATTAACTTACTGCTAATGTGAGGTTCTATTTATAAAATATTTTTGAAGTATAATTTTTTATTTTATTTATTTATTTAAAAGATTTTATTTATTTATTTGACAGAGAGAGACAGCCAGCGAGAGAGGGAACACAAGCAGGGGGAGTGGGAGAGGAAGAAGCAGGCTCCCAGCGGAAGAGCCTGATGTGGGGCTCGATCCAATAACACTGGGATCACGCCCTGAGCAGAAGGCAGACGCTTAACGACTGAGCCACCCAGGCGCCCTCTGAAGTATAATTTTTTAAAATTTGTATATAGAGGTTTTCTTTTAAGATTTATTTATTTATTTTAGAGAGAGAGAGTGAGGGTGAAGGGGCAGGAGAGAGAAGCAGACTCCCTACTGAGCAGGGAGTCCGATGCGGGGCTCAATCCCATGACCCATGAGACCATGACCTGAGCCGAAATAGAGTCAGCACTTACCTGGCTGAGCCACACAGGTGACCCTGTTTTTGGAATATCTTACAGTTTGTCATTTTATTGTTATTATGAATATTTGGTTTTAAACTTTGCTGAATACAGCTCAAATGTATCATGCTTCATCATCATTCAATTAAATATTATTTCATGTAGTGCTGTATTGTTATGCTTTGTTTATATACTTTCCCTTTATGATAGTTATTAGTATAGATTAACCCATAATGTCTCACATAAGGAAGCAATTTTAAAGCATTTTACAAAGAATATTACTTTATTAATAGCAGTCAATTTCAGAAGTATTATTATTACAATCTTTAAGGTAAAACAACTGAGAATTATAGCTTGTATTAGAGACTTTTCGGTTTGCTAGAAGGTGCACAATTACAAGAAGTTAAGTGTTAACCTGCAGTCTAAAAAATTGCTTAAGATTATTGATAGTGCTCATTCTCCAAGAAAAATAGAGGCTGTTTAGTCAGTTTCAGTCTGAAATGGTACAATAACTGACATGCCGTCCTGTTGTTCACTGAGTCCTGCTCAAAAAGAAGATATGATTCTTTTAAAAGACATAATTAGTTGTGTTGGTCTCCAAACTGGGAGTAAATAAGTCAGTGAAAATAAGATGCATGTCTGCTCTGAATAGCCTTACCAGAGATGACCAGTCAGAAACAGTGTGCCTCTGATTCACAGAAGAGGAGACACACACACGCGCGCACACACACACACACACACACGCACACACACACACAGATCTAAGACCTCATCTGCAGAGGGAGAGATGCAGACAGTAGTTTGCTTATTTAGATAACTGCTTTTTCATACCAAGCTGTACTCAGAGGCTTTCCTTGAAATAACCTATAAGTAAAATAAAATGGATAAAGTCATGCTGCAGTGGAAGACAGGGAAATGCATACTGAGCAAGAACATCTGAAACATGATTATATCCTAATGGGGGACAGGGGTGGGAAGAAAGCAGAACTGGCAACTTATACCATGTTTCTTCTCCATTTTTGCCATAAGACCCAGCTAATAAACTAATAGTCTTCTTATTCTTTTTTTTTCTCTTCAAGTGTGTATTAAACCTGAAGTTACAGTTCTTCAGAGGAACAGAGTAGCAGGGGGTATATATATATATATATGCAATATACATGTATATACATATATGCTTATGTAATTGTTGGGTTAAAAATCCAGGGTTGGCAAGTCCACAGTCTGTGGGACAAGATGGAAATTGTTGGCCAGGAGTTGATACTGCAGTCTTGAGAAAGAAGAAAGTATTATCTTTTCAATTATTTTTAATGAATTTTTAAAATTCCGAGTTTAATTCAAATGTATATCAATACCTACCAGGGGTGCCTGTTTGCCTCAGTCAGAGCACCATGTGACTCTTGATCTCCGGGTCATGATTTTGAGACCCACGTGAGGTGTAGAGATTACTTAACTAAATAAAATTAAAAAATAAAACCAAAACAAAACTATCAAACAAAAAAAACCTTCCAAAGGGATATTCAGGACCCCAAGGTTGGGTAAGATTGTTACAAGATTATGAATGCGGTACAGTAATCTTTGTTAATGTTGCCAAAATTTCCCTCATTTGTAGTTTCCTTTCGTGTTCCTTCTTTTTCCCTTTCATACCTCTCATTTGCTGTGAGCCAAAATGATCAGGAAGGATCACAAATCTGATCAAGGCCTTGGGAATTCTTTTTTTTTTTAAGATTTTTATTTATTTATTTATTTGACAGAGAGAGACAGCCAGCGAGAGAGGGAACACAAGCAGGGGGGGTGGGAGGAAGAAGCAGTCTCCCAGCGGAGCAGGGAGCCCGATGCGGGGCTCAATCCAAGAACCCTGGCATCAGGCTCTGAGCCAAAGTCAGATGTTTAACAACTCAGCCACCCAGGCATCCCAGGCCTTGGGAATTCTAATAGCTGAAGATTTTCCCATCCTAGTGACTTCTTCAATGAGGAAAATCAGTTTTACTTCTTCCCCAGGAAAACCCCTGTTTTGTTCTAAGGACTTTCAACTGATTAGATGAGGCCCACCAGGGTTATTGAAGATAAATCTACTTAAAGCTAACTGATAGTAGATGTCATTCACATCCACAAAATACCTTCACAACAACTAGATTAATGTTTAATTGAATAACCTCATACTACAGTTTAGCCAATTTGACACGTGAAACTCTCCACCACAGTTCACTTCTTGTCAACTTAGCACTCATACACATATCCTTAAAACATAGTTAATCTCCAAATAAAGACAGTAACAAAGTCATACTTCCACCTACCATTACATACCTACCTTGTATGATAGATAGGTAGAACTTGTTAAACTTTCCTCCAGAAAAGGACACAAAGTCATTGGATGAGATTTGCTCTTCTCTTAGATAATTCTGTAACTTAAATAATATGATTTGAAGTTAAATATTATTAATACATTTTATATTATTTTTTAAAGATTTTATTTATTTATTTGAGAGAGAGAGAGAGAGAGCGTGCACAAGCAGGGGGGAGGGGCAGAGGGACAGGAGAAGCAGACTTCCCACTGAACAGGGAGCCCAACACAGGGCTCAATCCCAGGACCCTGAGATCATGACCTGAGCCAAAGGTTGATGCTTAACCGAGTGAGTCACCCAGGTGCCCCAAAACATATTATTTTAGATGATAATAAGAAAAGAGGGAACAAAGATATTTGATAAATAAATATTATACACAAACATATTCATAACAGAATAATGAAGCACTACTGATAACAATTACAGAATTATAATCCTCATTTTCTCCATTGGTCACTACATTGTAGCTGGTATTTATAACTACCTTCCACCACTACCCATTCCATATTCACTTTGTCCTCAGTGAGTCCCTTAGCTGGTCATGGCTCTTTGTTTAATACAGGGACTTTAAACCTTCATTACTGAAGGGTGTTGGCCATTAGTTGTCCTGCCTGGATTGCATTGCCATAGTTTTCCATTGCCTTTCATTAGAGGACATGGTTGTAATAAAAGATGCCCTAAGTGATCTCTTATATACCAGACTTACTCTTCCTTACGTCCATTGTGTAGTGACAGCCCAATTTCCTCTGGACAATCAAGGTCGATCACCCAAGACAGTACTGTAACTCCCTTCTAATCCTGATTCAGAGGCAGGAGGAACCCCAAGTGACCAGGTGGCTGTCTTAATCACCAGTTCAGTGGAATCATTGTGCTTCTCTCTTGGGGGAAGCATTCTTCCCATTGGAACTAAGACCGCTAGACCAGCAGAATAAAAGGTTGTTAAATTTTTGCTAGTGGATCACAAGGAATAATATCAAGAAGTACTGCTCCCATTTCTACCTGTTGAGTACTGGACCACAAAATCCTGGCTATGAGAAAAAGAGTACCATATATAGGATATGCATTCAGAGCTTATACAGATGGAGGACATTGCCAAAGCCTTGCCATTACCACATAGTTAATGGGTGTACCATTTCAATTTCTTAGTTTTGACAAGTCTTCCATGGCATAAGATGCTCACAATAGGAAAAACTGGTAAGGGACATTAGCTATCTGTGTATACTATCTTTGTAACTAAATGTGGCCTAGTTGAAACATAAAACTAACCACCAGGAAGTATAAGTTTTCAACTTGGCATATGAGGTAGGCGAACAAAGGGACACTTAAGCCCTCACACCAGTCTAGAAATCACATGGAAGAAAATTTAGAACACTGCCTGAAACAAAATAAACACACAATATCCAATATTAATATTACATCATGGCATAAACACTTCAAATTTCACAAATGAAAAATTATGGAAAAACACATGATAGAGTGGGATCCATATACACTTAGGAGTGAGGCACATATTACATTTTTGCTTCCTTGCAACAAAACAACTTTTATGACCTTGGACAACTACTTACACCATTAAAAATTAGTTTCATTGTTTCTGTAAAGCAATGTTAACAATACTGATTTTAATAAATAATTAAACAAATAAAAGCAAATGTATTTACATAAAAGGACATATAAGTATTATGGAAATGCACAATAGAAATAATATTACAATATATGATTATAGGACAAATTTTATTGAAGTTACTGGAAGTAAATTCTATAGCCTGTTGCATTCTTCCTTGGAAAAAATTTTATCTTAAATGTGTAGTCAAATCATTAACAATATAATTTGGTTGTTATATGTTAGTATTATTTAAAGATTTAGCTTGTTCATAAATGGAATATTGTAAGGGAAAAATGTCTACACACATATATGAATAAATGTAGCACTGTACATTTTAGAATTGTAGTCATATTATAATCAGTTAACCTTGTTAAGGAGATCCATTTCTTCTCATACATAAGAGCTAGACATTTTTACTTAAACTCATGGGAACATATTTAACTAGAGAAATTACTTTGAGAATATTTCTACACAATGCATATAAAGAGCTTCTTACTGAAAAAAATTAATATGGCATAAATGGGCTTATTCCCAAGTGCATATGGTGATAAATGACAAATTTACATTAATTTTTGGAGATAGGTAAAAGACATGTATCATTTACTTTCCACATAGTTCATTATATAGAAATACAAATATTAATTTAAAACAGTAATACCTTTCTACATACTGTCTGAATATGCCCAAAAGAGAAATGAGATTTTTGACCTCTTTTTAAAAGTGTAAGTCATATTGTTACCGGTGTGCAGCAGTGCCATCAAAGTACACACATATATTAATCTCAAACACCCAATGAATATTTAACTTTGCATCCTTTATCTTATTATTGAAAATGTGCTAAGCTAAGGCAGTTATATTTTGATCATTGGTTAGGCTTCTTCCTTTTACTTTTTTAGAATCAGTAGGTTTAGGAATCTGGAGAATAATGGGTCCCTGACCGTGTGGGAAGATGAATTCCTTTTCTTTCTTTCTTCTTCTTTTTTTAATGTAGAAAAATGATAGGACCATTTGACTCTCACCATCAAAATGTTGTCAGATCCATTACTTCTTGCTTGTGTCCCCCTCCTATGACTAAAATACTTATTACCTGTTCTTTTTCTCTTTTTATTATATATATTTCATATACATATTGCCTCTGAGGCATAGCACAACTAAATCATGAAAGGTGTTACTTTGCATAGATAAATTTCAAGCAAACGTTTTCCAAACCCAAATATATGATTTTATCATCATCAAAGAGCAAAATGTCCTCCAAGAGCATAAATACAAGGAGAAAACGCTCATTAATCATATAGAATTCCCTCATTGTTTGTTCACAACCTCCTCAGGAGCTTCCCAGGTATCATCTGAAACCTGCTCCTGTGTGCAGAGGACAGAGAGAGATGGAAGAAAGAGGCAGGGCACTTCAGATCAGTAGGTGGCAGTTGTAATGAACAAAGGAATTTTACAAGGCTTGTCTCGGGGGTCTGTCTGCAAGACAAATAGATTTCCACATTCACCTCTAAATCCTAAAAGTTTATAGAGGGGCCTTAACTGGGATCAGTTATGTATACTGTTCAGAGGGTCTCAATACCACATTTCCATCTCAAGTTTGTGTCCTTGGGGCAGCCTCTGGGAGCAGAGAGGGCAAGTTGCACACATATTCCAAGGACAGGGGTGAGGGTAAGGAGCTTCCCACTTCCTGGGTCCAGCTCGCAGGTCAGTTGGCAGTCGTAACCTCCCCATGACCTCTTCCAATACTCCACCCATTGTGACTGGCTCTTACAATCTCACAGTCTTTCCCTGAGTAGTCAGCAAGGGGTTTCATGACATGGAGGAAGCTCCTTTGACTGCTACCTAGCTGCACTAGAGACAGATGCCACAGCAACAAACAGACGCGTGCAAGAGGAAACACAAGTTAAGACAATAATTAGCCAGGGGCCCCTGGGTGGAGCAGTTGGTTAAGTGTCTGACTCTTGGTTTCAGCTCAGGTCATGATCTCAGGGTCATGAAATCGAGAGCCTGTTTAAGATTCTCTCTCTCCCTTTCTCTCTGCCCCCCACCTAAAGACAATATTAGCCAAATTAGTGACAACTTTTTCCACAAAAATGGAAAATTATCGTAACTGTTCATTTACTACCTCGCCTAGGCAGGAAGTTGAATCACTCAGGACATTCACTTATGTCCTCATGTGATTTAATACTGACAACACATTAACAGACTCATCAAATATGAACGCACACCATTCTGATTGGATAATGGCACAGGTGCCTCCTGGAGAAACAGTAATAATGTCCAAGGCCATTCTATTTGAGGACAGCTTTTCTTATTAGAGATGTTTCAGTGTTCCATAAGGATAAGCTCTGTTGGCTATCATTCAAAGCTTGAGGGGTGAATTTAGCAAGGCCCTCCAGGCCAACAGAGGGAACAGAAAGAGAAGCCAAACAATTATACCAGTGGGAAATAGAACATCCTCACCTGGCCTTGAGGAGAGAGAGGTTGGCAGTGTTAGGAACTTGATCTAGTTGTGCATACTATACAGGTTGGCCGGGAAGGCAGCACTAGCAGGTGTGAGGAGACGGGGCAAGATATGTCAGACCAGAACCTTCACCTTCTCCCCTCTTTAGATGGTACAGTCTCCATTGTCATCATAGTTCATTTTAACAGGTCAAGTTTGCATCAGGACAACAAAATCCCAGTGAAGATTGTGTAGTTCTCCCTCACCGAGGGGTGCAAAGTAATACACCCATCCCAGTGAAATATCCCATTGCAAATTCCCGTAGATATTGTCTTTCTCAGGCATTTTGGGGCTCGGTATTCCAGCAGCATAGCGTATTGATCCTTGATGAGAGTCTGAGCAATGGTAGTTTCCTGCAACTTCCATATCTTTATGGTGTTGGGTGCCTCTGCAATTTGGCCCTATCAGCTGAGCATTCGATTATATCAAAGCCTGGGACAGTACTTTAGTCTACTTGGCCAAGCTGGTTTTATCTATTAGTAACTCGATATTTTCCTTTCTACCAATCCTGGTGCTTGTGAGCTCTAGGGAAGATGGAATGTCACATTCTTTTGCCTAGTCTTACATATCATGACTTTTGAAATGTGACCCTAGATCACTACCCGTTTATCAAGGGTATCCATCCATATTAAAACCCTCACTCAGAGGGAAAGGGCCGATATAATCAACTTTCCAATCCTTCTCTGGCTGAGAACTCCAGTGAATGGCTCCAGACACCTTTGGCAGTTGCCTTGGGTGTTGTTTAGAACATACATGGCATGTTATTACTGCATTAACCAAGTTAATATATTTCAAGGACAATCCAGCATCCTTGGCAGTGTGCCATCTCACCAGGGTATTGTGGTGGCCATTTTTTTTTGTATGTGTCTGCTCTATCTATTGAAGGGGCATTTGCTAGGGCTTGTACCCGAGCTAGAATAGCAGCTTCCTGATTGTCAAGGTGTGTCAATGCCTTATGAGGCGGGATGTGGAAGACAGTGAGGATTGCCTCAGGCTCTTGCCGGTGAACCCAAATGCCTCTTCACACATTCTGGCCCAGTCACAAATTATTTAGCCCTCAGCTTCCAATTGTCCAAGCTGTAAGGTTAATCCCTTTAGAGCAACCCAACTCTCAGTGCAAAGGGTTAATGCCCAGAGCTCATAAGTGATCGCCAGCCAAACCACTCTGTGTTCATCCCGTTGACTGCTATTTCATTCCTTCTTGAGAGGGTCCACCTGAGGAAGACTGTACATTGCCAGGAACTATTGTTCAATGAAAGCATATCACATTTCTTCTCCCTTCCAGAGCTGGTACCAAAATCCTAGGGTCACTCTCCCCTTTTTTTGTCTCTGCCCCAGTGCCTGACCTATGCCTTTCATAGTCATAGACACAGCTCATTCAAATGGTAGCCCTGCTTGGGGGTTTTTCAGAGCTTGAATCTGTTTCACTAGTATTTTTGCCTTCTCAAAGGTGGCCTGCTGTTCTTATCCCCAGTCCCACACATGCCCCTTCTTTACCGTGTAGCAAAAGGGTAGAGGCACCATGGCAGGTGGGGAATAAAAGTCTTCTAAAACCCCAGAATCTCCATAAAGATGTGTATCTCCTTTACATTTTAGAAGTTGGATAAGCTTTCATTTATCAAAGACATCTTCTGGGACAACATGTGTCTCACCTGACGGAATGGCACCCAAAACCTTATGGCAGGATCTGGGCCTTACATTTGCTGTGGGCTCACTGCCCATCTTTTTCCTCACAGATGGTCCAGCAAAGTCCTGCAGCTTATACAAGTCTTCAATGTGAACATTATATCATCAATGTAATGGGTATATTTTACAGATGTGGGGAAAGAGAATAGGACAGATCTCAGGCTACCAGCCCATGACATATTGTGGGACTGTGCAGGTAGTCTTGGGGAATCACTTCATTATTGTCCCTCCCTCAAGATGGCAGATTGATTTTAGTCCTTAGAAACTTGTACTTGTCAAAGTCTTTTCCATGATTCTCCTTGAAGATGAACTACATTCACAGAAACACTTTTTCCCAAAGCATCAGAGTAAAGTAAAATGATAACTGTCTATAAATGAAAAAATATGAAAAATGGCCATGGTTAAAGAGATGATGAGAGTTGATTATAATGCAATTGACAAGGGAATTTGGTTATTTCTGCAACATACATTTTTAAATTATGACTGATAACCTTATACCACAACATATCAGATTTTTAGGAATTTTACAAAAATGAAATGGAATGAGTTCAGCTCCCGGGTCAACTGGTGGTCATGTTTTCTCAATGAAAACACTGACTAAAAAACAAAAGAATTAATAACACAGCTTCTAACAATACAAATATGTTTTGGTACACATATGTGTTTGGTATTTAGTTAGACTTTGAGGTAGAGTGCTAATGATAGAGAAATAAATGATAATAGAATAAGTAGCATTTGCTCACGGTAATGCTCTTGAAAGGACTTAACATAATATACAGGGTTAGATAGACACACACATATCCAAAAAGCCTAAAAAGTTACTGATCATACTAAACTAAAACAACAGTGTTTCTGTGTCTCAGCTCAGAGGAAACAGAGATAACCATACCTAAAGAAAGATAGGAAGCGGGAAGTTATTGCTTGCATACATTGGGAAAGGAGAAGTTCACCTAGAAGGAAAATTTGTAGTATATATAAATTTTTAAAGAATGGTTAGTAGAGCTGGGGCTTTCCATGCAGGCTAGTTTAACTTCTACAAACTATCATTTATGAAACCAGAGTGGGAACTCTTCAAAGATTGATAAATCACTTACCACATTTTGTTCTTTTTAACCAAAGAATAGTGTTTAAAGTGGGAGAGAGCAATTGCCATACGGGAATTTTACTGCATTCCTCAGCAGTAATGAAAAATACATAGAAATATGACTGTGCCTTCAGGGAATGGAAATATTCATATAAGTTTTTCTCAAACTTATTTCACAAAACAGAAAACCAAACAAATGCTCTACAAAAAACAATTATTTTTTATAAAATGGGAACCACTGCATAGTATATTTTTAACTGAATCATGAGATATATGGGTATATTAAAGACTTAAGTTCTCTTAAGTAGAGAATTCTGTTATAAATTATTTAAATAACTATTTCCCAAGCTTATTTGACAGTGGAATATGTGATCCATATCTATCTTTATAAGCAACCAACAACAGTATTTTTTGTCAATCATTACATCTGTCTATCTAACAAAAGAACATATTTTGGAAAAAAAAATACCAAAACAATAGAGATTCATTAAGCATAGTGATGGCTATTCCCGGGGGCCAGGGATTAATTAACAATAGACATACACAAAATAGATGATAGATGATAGATGATCCCTATTCACAGGCTTTACTCTATACTTAAATTACACTCCAATTCACAGTTAAGGGTGTCGCATGAAAGAATTTCAGCAGCAACTAGAGCAGAAATTTCTTTTTTTTCCCCTCAGTTTTACTGAGGAGTAATTATCAGATAGCTAAGGATAATTGTTACTTTATGGCATGATCATTCTATTTTTGTAAAATTTTTTTATCAGCTTTATTGAGGCACATTTACATCCAAAAATGCACTGACTAGTTTTGACAGATGTGTACATTAAGGCATCCACTTCTACAATCAAGATCATGCTCTCCATGTCTCCAAAGGTCCTTTTAGGTCCTAATGAAATAAATCCCATTTACAACCCAGTCCCAGTTAATCACTGACTAGAAAAAAACAAAACCAAACCAGTAAACACAAGATTTAAGATATGAAGTTCAGCCTATAAATCATATGTATCCACAGTCTGTATCTGTTACCATCACAAAAATAAGTAAAGTGATGCAAATACTGGCAAAGTGTCGTATCAATTTCTACACAGCCTTGCATAAGGTATAAGTCTCTCTCTTAGGATTTTTGAGTTTCTGAGGATGGTTTCTTCATTTTCATAGACTGAAAATTCATCTAAAGGGGAATCTGTAACTTTGTACAATCTTCCACTTGGAGTATATTTTTCTCTTTATGTCTGGGAAGGGTGGGGTCCAGGCAGAAAGATTTTCAGGAAAAAAATGTCAATCACATGCTAAAACAACAAACACACTTGGCTAAGAAATTTAGAAATTTTACTCAGTGGGCAAACTGGAGTACGCTAAAATGTCTTTAACGGGGAATGAGTAGACAAAGCATTTATGCATGCTAGAGTTACTTGAAGATTAACCTCTTCCTTCTCTTTTTGTTAAAATAATTTAGCCAGTTTATGCTTTTTGCTTTGTTTTGTTTTGTTTTTCTTTTCCCACGTAAAGAAAGTTTAAGTACAAACTGCCTCTCTATACTTTTTAGATAATCTAAATACTATGCGTGTTCCTAAATTTCATTATCCCTCATCAGTCTGGAATCAAGTGTTATTTTTTTAAAGATTTTATTTATTTATTTGACAGAGATAGAGACAGCCAGCAAGAGAGGGAAAACAAGCAGGGGGAGTGGGATAGGAAGAAGCAGGCTCCCAGTGGAGGAGCCTGATGTGGGGCTCGATCCCAGAACGCCGGGATCACGCCCTGAGCCGAAGGCAGATGCTTAACCGCTGTGCCACCCAGGTGCCCCTCAAGTGTTATTTATACCTTTGGCTATGATTCTCTTCAGTTTCTCATGACTGCAATTTCTTTGACTTTTGATTATTTTGGTTTTCTTACCTGTTCTCACAAAAATGATTACATTTAACTGAGCAAAACAATTCACCTTGATTTTCTCTTCCACTAATGATGGCATAATACATATTATTCGACCACCAAATATGAACTAATTTCAAATATAATGATGGCATCAACTGTTGTGAGGAGGTAGATAACCCCTCAGTTATATTAGATTTGTGCTCTCACTAATTGTATCTCAGGTAAAGAATTTACTGGTAGGCAGAGCTCTACTGTTCTTGAGCCCAGAGCAGTAGTGAGGGCATCATCTCTGTGTCGCATCTAAATGTGATGAGTACACAATTGCCAAAGAGGCAGAATGCCAATGAAAATAATGCAAAAGCAAGGTAAATTTTACAGCAAAATACTGACATTTTTGAATTTTGAATCAAAATAAAATTTTGATTGCTCGAAATCCATCCATTAAAACTCTACGCCTAAGCACATTTAAGAAAACAATAGGAGATTGCTTAGAATATGAAAACACAGACTTCACAACTGATATATTTGTGGTCACAAAAAAACATTTTTTTCTCAAAAGAATGAAGTGCTGATATTTGCTTAAATTTATACAAAATTGAAAAAATGTGTCGAGGAGTACATTAAAATTTGAACATTTGCTATTAACAGGAAGTGACATTTGTGGGGTGAAGGAGAGATTAAAATTTTTAAGAATAAATTTTTGTTTTAGAAGTTTTATTTTTATGGAAAAGTTGTAATAATAGTACAAATATTTCCCATAAATCCAACATCTAGTTTTCCCTACATTAACATATTACATGAGTATGGTTATTTGGCACAACTAATGAATTAATTTTGATACGTTATTATTAACTAAGCTTCATATTCTATTCAGATGCCCTTAGCTTTTACCTAATGTCGTTTTTCTCTGCCAGGATTGTTTCCAAGGTAGAAATAAATATTTCTATACGTATCCATCTGTGTCTGCACTAAGCTAACTAGGAGTTCACATTATCTTCAACTCCAATCCATTAACATATGGATCATTCTTGCTTTCTCACTTTGCCTGTCTGAAACTTCCCACTCCAACAGTGAAAAACCTGGTTCCTAACATCTGCCATCCATTTATTTCATTGTTGAATTCTGCTATATGTGTATAACGGTTTTTGGAACTCTTAACCCAAATCCCCATAGTAAAACAACTTTACCAAATATAATACAATGACTGTGTATAGTTTCATTTATTTTAAGTCTTACAGTCTCCATTCATTTTCGGTTACTACCCCTTAAGTTTGGGTATTTCATACATTTACAATACATTTAGGTTCTTTCGTCACAGTCTGCATTCCATCCTGTGCCCAGATCTTCAAAATGATTTTTAAAATTTGCATACGTTAAGATTTACTCTTTGTGATATGTAAAGTTCAACTGGTTTGCTATGCAAAGTATCATGAATCCACTATTCTAGTGCTGTACAAAATAGTTTGTCACCCTAAAAATCTTGTTTCATCTATTCAAACCTCACCTGCAACCCTAGGCAACTATGACCTATTTTTTTTTGTTATAAAATTGCTTTAATTCGGTTCTCTCTGCATCACAAGCCCTTGGGATGGGCAGTGGAATGTGCCATGCTCCCCATCACAATACTGAGCCTGTAATTGTGGTTATAAAAAATACATCTGTGCCACCTTTATAAAAAACCACGTTTGCTCCCCCTCCTTTTACAACAATATAAACAAATTATAAATATTTACACCCCTGTTCCACCTCAACATGGAAACTCAAGAATCCATGTCCAAGAGAGGGGCTGGCCAGCATGAGGTCTGCTCTCAGGGGAGCCCCATGGGCCTGTGAATACAGGACGTTGTGGGGGAGACAGTTAAGACTGGGGGTCACTGTCCCACCTTCTGGAGCCCCAGCAATAAAGGCAGACAAAAAACAGATCTTTGGTACAAAATTTACAAGAGAAAGGAAACCCTGAAAGTTTAAAAGCACGTATCCAAGGGGGCTCAGTCGGTTAAGAGGCCAACTCTTTTTTTTTGGGCTCAGGTCATGATCTCAGGGTCATTATCTCAGAGTCCTGAGATGGAGCCCCGAGTTGGGCTCCATGCTCACCGGGGAGTTTGCTTGCAAGTTCTCTCTGTCCGTCTGCCCCTCCCCTACTCTTAGTCTCTCATAGAGAAGTAAATAAATAAATAAACAAACAAACAAACAAATAAATAAATCTCTAAGAGTGCATGTCCCCTGGACAGAGAACAGGCTAGGTGTGAGTAAGGCATCTGCAGGGGTCAGACAGGCCACAGCGCATCCCTCTGAGTATGATCTGTCTATTGTCCTGATCATTTTATCTTTTCTGGGTTGTCATATAAATTGAATCACATAGTATATGCCTTTTCATACTGGCTCCTTTCACTTAGCAATATGCATTTAAAATTTATCCATGCATATCTCTTTGTGCCTTGAAAGTTCATTTCTTTTTATTGCTTGATAATATTCCATTGTATGGATGTACCATGGTTTCCAGTTTTTTTACCATTCTTTGTGAAGGACATTTTGGTAATGACAAATGATGCTGAGTACGTTTTCATATGCCTATCTTCCATCCACATATCTTTTTGGTAAAGATCTATTCAGACGTTTCGCCTGTTATTTAATTGTATTTTTTTCATTGTTGAGTTTTAAGCCTTCTTTATATATTTTGGATACAATCTTTTATCATTTATGTATTTTGCAGATATTTTCTCTCAGTCTGTACCTTGTCTTTTCATTTTCTTAACAGTCTTTCACAGAGCAAAAATGTTTACTTTTAGATTATTAACATTTTTAAATTAAAATTCTGTGTTGTTGGATTCTTATCTTCATTATGTATGTTATCTTTGTTAATTTAAATTGAAACATAAAATAAATGTTTAGAATTGCTTTCCCAAATACTTCAGTTCTAAATTATATTTGTGTTTATCTTTGCATATGATTTTATTGCATTTTTGTAACTAATGTTTACAAAATGACTGAACAGTCACTCAGTTGATGCTTGCTTTATGAATTCTCTTATCTTTCTTGTCATGAACAGAAGCTTCATATCCAACAACATTGTCTTCAAATTTTTATATTCCCAATGTACACACTATTCAAAACTGATATTATAGTTTTTATTAAAATAACTGAATAAAATTTTATTAAATATCATTTTTCTAGTCGGTACAACAAAATTTTAGAAATACTTGTCTCAGAGTATGTCTAAATACCACCTTTTGCATTGAAAGCTTTCACAAATTTCAATTAGTAGTACTTATAATTCTCTATTTCTAACCACTATAACAATAATTTTGATAGTTTCAGTTACAGAAAATATATAATATTTCAATATGGGAGATAGAAAGTTTTCATCATTCAATTTAAATATGTTGAGTAATCAGGGTTTTCAGGTAGATTTTTTTTATTATGTTTAATTAGCCGGCATATAGCACATCATTAGGTTTTGATGTAGTGTCAATGATTCCTTAGTTACGTATAACACCCAGTGCTCATCACCACACGTGCCCTTCTTAATACGCATCACCCAGTTCAAATAGATTTTTTGAACTATCGCAGTCTGTGTAGAAAACCCCATTATCAGTTTTTCATGCTAGCTTTTTAAAAAAATGAAAACGTAAAATTATCTGTTCAGATTACCCTATTTTCAAAATCTCGGATATATCTTTGTTTCCTAAAAACAGCATTTAAACACACTCTTTTTATTCTAGGCCTTTATAGATTTCCATTGCATGTGTGATTAAGGTGTATGAGTATGAGAGGTGAGAGACTTCTAGTAAATATAATTAACTGTGCTTGACAAACCTTGAAGAGCTTGAAAGTGTCACAGTGCTGTAACCTCTGGTTGTAATTCTGACATCACAAATGTTTCCTGGGAGAGAGCAAGAGAATGAGCGAAGTCTAATATACAGACATTATAGGAAGCAATTGAAGGCTAGACTGAACTCTTCACTGAAGTGATAAAAAGCCTTTACTGGTGAGTTTTGTTATGCTTCAATTACTTACATTTCAATTACACTTTCTCTAATACCAGATCTCCTCTTCATCCTGTTAAACACATATTCAATAGCTGTCCTTTTCTTATTAACCATGCACTGGAAAAAGCAAAATATTTTCTCAAAGGTCTGTAGAGGTAAGAGGATTGATGGTGGACATAAGTGATACTTAATTCAGGAGAGTATTGCGAATCAGTCGCAGACTCATACAAATACTGACTAGCTATCATTGCTTATGTGAGTTATTTTGAAAGATTTTTCAAGTAAATACTTGTATCAGTTAAGAATAAGCAAGCTTTTTTCCAAAGCTCATTGCCCTGCAAGCAAATTAAAATAAACCTATAAAGATCACAATGATGTTCTGAAAACATTAAGAAACCAAGCTTACTTGATTAAATTGTCATTTATTTCACGTTTCTTAGTGTATATCTTTTAATTATGTTTATTATTTAAATTATGAGATTTTACCTAATTTGTATACCTGTGAAATGTGTCCACTCATAATATACACTTAGAAAAACATTCTCTACCTATTCTTTCTCAAGAACAGTCTTGGAACCCTCTGCATCTTTATTACCTGGGAAGGTTTAACCTAAAGATAACTGTGCTTCATCTCCACTGAATCAGAAGCAGGTGATGAAGCTCTTGGATTCTGTATTTTTACCACTGTTTACAACTTGTTTGAATAAAATAGAATATCAGAGCCTATCTCCTAAACAACTGTGAATTGAAAGCATACTGCTTTCAAACTTTAATTAGTGAGGTCATACAAACGTTACTCGGCTTGTTAATTCATTTTATTATATCTTAGAGGTAAATGAAGTAGGTTCTAATTTAAAATGTAAAATGATTCCTTCAGTTGCCTTTTCTTATTATGGAATGAATGCCCTGGGTCTGCTGAATATGAAACTTTGATATTTAGTTTGTAATCTTCCCCACATTGTTCTTAATTCTAAACAAAGAAAGCATCTTTCAAGCAGCTGTGTGATTTTTGAAAATGATTACGTGGTAGGTATAGCCTAAGCTCAATTAAATATTCTTCTGATTTTCATTTTTAAGAAATGTGTTATCTATGTCTCTGATAAAAACCCAGGTTGCCCTAAAATGACCTCATAGATACAGACAAAATCTATTATAAAAGATTTGATATAGACAAAATCTTTAATCAAAGATTTTATAAAAATCTTCAGGCAGTGTACCTAAATGTGTGCTATTTATGATACATAAATTACACATAAATTAAATTAATTTAACTAAAAAAATCTCTCTAATTATTCTGTGACCCTCTACATTGCAACTTCCGTCCTTTCACAGATTACAAGCATATTTTGCATGAATTGAACATTAATTTAAAGTTTATTTATGGTTTGATGAAATATATAAAATCTAATTACATTTGACTTTTGTTAAATATGATGCATACCGACAGAATCTGTAAGACATGAAATATCCTTTATTTAAAAAAAAAAAAAGTCTGGGAGGTTTCTGTTGTTATGCTTATATTTCAATTGTGGCTGAGATATAATTACTTAATCTTCCTATATTTTGAATATAGTAGAAAATCTTTAAACTTCCACACAGAATTTCTAGCCACACAAGATAATTTAGTAACACTTCTGGAAGCATTAGCTACTAGTGAAACCTGTTGCCGACAACAGCATTTTTCTTTTGTAGTGGCCCACTTTACACTGTTGGTTCCAAAGGAGTAAAAACCTGTCTGCAACTAGAAAAAAAATATCACTTCAACTTATTCTAATTGCAATGTTTAGGATCCAAGAGATGGCAGCAAAAAACTAACTGGAAATTTCCTCTGTATGGGGATTTGCCAGCAAAACAGGTGTATGTAGAATAGACAAGAAGCAGTACATGGGTAGAGTTGAGCCAAGAGTACAAAATTAGATCATGGTAGGCAATTTAGAAAATATCAGTCTGGTTCTTAAACAGCTGATGATAAAGCAAGACACCAAAATCCAAACCCTATAATAATAGTGTCCAACATTGCAGAAAGTCAGGTTTAAATAAATAAGGTATCCAGACTAATTCTTAATGGCTGTTTGAGTTCTGTGACATCTTCATATGTCATGTTGAAAGATGGTTATCTTATATTGACTGCAGAATCAATTAAAAAAACAAGTCATTTAAAGATAAACAACAGATAAGTCAAATTTTTCTTTAACAAAAATATCTCAGGTTTTTATGATTAGCTCAGTGTTGTAATATATACTGAAGAATAAAGATAAAGCTGTATTACTTTTATACTAATAACTTTAGATAAAAAGCACCATTATAGACAGTAAAAATCTTTTGAGAAAAAGGTGAATTTATCAAAGAGCTCTAATGACTTTAAAGTATATATATATCTAAAAATATTAAAATAATTAAAATAAAGATATAGGGCATTATAGGAAAAACTAAAAAATCTAACCTCATTGCATAAGACTTCAATATACTTCTTCAGCAATCGATAGGTTGAGCAGAAAATGATCAGAAAATATGTAGAAAATTGATAACAAAATCAATGAGCTTTAGCTAATGCATGCATATGGAATTCTGCATCTAACAATGGGAAAATATTCCCTTTTCTAAAGAGTACATGGAATAATATGCATAAAATTTATCATGTGATTTGTCATAAAATAAATTTCAATAATCTTTGAGAACTGGTATCACATATAACCCATTCTCTTTTGTTACAAAAACAAATTAGAAGCTAATAACAAAAAGCTATAATAAAAATTCCATATATTTGAGCATTTTAGTGTATATTGAAAATAAGTCATGTTGAAAGAAGAATAAATGGAAATAAAGAAAAACACAATTGCATGGCAATGACAATGCCACATATAAACCGGTAGGATATAGCAAAAACAGTGCTCAATAAGTAATTTATAGCTTTCATAGCTTTTTCTCTCTACCTTAATTATTTCTTAATAAATGTTAATCGTTACAAATCAGGGTGTCATTCTGTAGAACTTTTTTTTTAATGATTATATTTATTTAATAGAGGGAGAGAGAGAAAATGAGCAGTGGGAAGGGGCAGAGGGAGAGAGAGAGAGAGAGAAAGAAGCAGACTCCCCGCTGAGCAGGGAGCCCAACATGGGGCTCAATCCCAGGACCCTGAGATCATGACCTGAGCCGAAGGCAGACACTTAACTGACTGAGCCACCCAGGTGCCCCCACTCTGTAAAACTTCTGATATTCTTCTTGATGATTTATAAAATATTCGTATTTTAGATATCAATTAAGATGTTATCAATTGTAAGACACATCATTTAAGCTACTCTAATGAAACAACACCATTTTCCCAGTTCAAATGTGATACATCACTGATTAAAAACATGTTCTGATTTTTAAAATGTTAAAAATTTAAAAACAAATTGATAAAATTGATAAAATAGGGCATATTTATGCACTTATTTTAGAGGTTATCTTTTTTTATTTTTAAATTGTTTTAAATTCATTGTCAGTAACCAAAATGTCTAGCCAGATATCCAAATACACATAATGAAAAATATTAATAGAATGAGTCTGTCCCAGATAAAAAAAAAATCAACTGTCATTCACATTATTATCTTGAAAGAGATAATGATTCAACTGAAACATTTAAATGTGAAATCCATAATCAGCAGATAGAAAAAGAATGATTTACGTATTTCCAGTGTATAACCAGAAAAAAAGTGATTGCAAAAAATATTAGGAAGATCTCTAGCACTACAGGTTTATTCTATAGCTCTCTTACTTTTATACCTACTATCTATAACTCTCTTATTTTACATTCTGTATGTGGATTTTAACCCACAGAAATGTAACATTTCACATGGCAGATTGGACATTGGTAGTTGTTTATCAACCACCAATTTTCCTTTTTTCCTTTTCCAAATAGCATCCACAATTTTCTTTGGAAGCCAACAACCCTTCTGCTGTGTTGCCGTAGGATGTGGGTATGTGATTTGTCAAGAAAACCAAGACTGTCTAGCTGTTAATTGCTATCCCTGCATATAGGAATTGATTTGGTGCAGTTCACCCTATATCTCAGAATTCAACTGTGAATTCTTAGCTACTAAGGCAATCATTTTTCTATGCGAAATTTGAAATAATTTTATTTAAAAAATTGCATTGAAACCTTGTTTCTTTGTGATTGCTATTTTAATGAGTTGATTGATTTTTTTAATCAATACCCAGGTTTTGTTTTATGTCCCTTATTGAAATTTTGTAGTTTCTGGAGCTATTTAATTAGATTTATAGTTTAAATTCCTGGTTCCTGTAGGATTTTTGGTTCTAAGTAAATTCTGAACTAAATTATAGTTTCTAAGTGAATTATACTTACACAATTCTAAATGTGGAAAAATCTTTACAATATTGGGATATAATCGCTCTGACCATCCATATATTATCTTTTTGATACAGTGCTGAATTCAATTAGCTATTACTTTATTTAAAATTATAGCTTCTATAGTCATAAATAAAATTACCCCACAATTTGAATTTGTATTTTTTTACCATCTTGTTAAGGTTTCATTACTAAGGTTAAGTGATCTTAATAAAAATATTAGGAGAAGCTTTGCATATTGTTTTAGTCAACATTTATTTTAAGGTCTGAGGAAATATCATTAACTAAAAGTCTAGAAACTGAATCTACTGCTTTCTACATTTTACCATCTCTTTAGACTACTTTATTATTCAGACTTANTTAAAATTATAGCTTCTATAGTCATAAATAAAATTACCCCACAATTTGAATTTGTATTTTTTTACCATCTTGTTAAGGTTTCATTACTAAGGTTAAGTGATCTTAATAAAAATATTAGGAGAAGCTTTGCATATTGTTTTAGTCAACATTTATTTTAAGGTCTGAGGAAATATCATTAACTTAAAGTCTAGAAACTGAATCTACTGCTTTCTACATTTTACCATCTCTTTAGACTACTTTATTATTCAGACTTAATACTTTTAACTGGGTCAACCTTGACATTTTATACTTTGCTGGAAAATTACCTAATTTGTCTAGATATTCAAAGTTCATACTGGAATATTAATGATATACTAAGCATCTTAAATATCTTCCGTAGCTGAGATTTTCCTATTTTTTATATAAAATGTCATATTTTTTGTTTTTTATATTTTCCAGGTTTTTATATTTTACTGTAATTAAACAATTTTTAAAAAAATCTCTTTTCTGTTTTTACCCTAAGATTTTTATTTTTTCATTCATTATTTTAAGATCGCTTATTATCAATTCCTAAATTCTATTTTTTATTTGATATTTTTCCTACATTCAATCATGAACCCACTTATTTTCAGATTTTCCTCATTTTAAGATACTAAGTGCTTAAGGTGGAATGGTTCTTTATTAATTTAATCACATATTCACATTTTTAGCACCCATTCATCGTTCTCATTCCTGTTAGGGACCTAATCCAACTTTAGAGAAGGATATAAATCTACAAAGTGGTTTCATGAGTCAATTCTATAATAATAATAATTATTATTGTAATAAACAGAGGCAACAGAATTGTGTCTACCTGCCGAGTACCACATTTTCACTGATGAGGAATAAGGATTATGCACAAAGGAAGTAGACAGAGGGAATCTGTCAGAGAATTTGGCGGAATCTATTGAATAGGACTTTTAAAAAAATTGATTCTTAACGTTATTGAATTACTTTCTTGGTATCTGAATCCTTGCAGAAGAATAAAAGGAGAGGTGGAGAGCAATCTAAGAATGAGCCTCTCATGCCTACTCTCTAAAATTTGCTTGAGTTACAGGGAAAAAAGTCTCTTTCCTGTTAAAGATGAGAGTCAAGTGGATTCTAAATCATTTGGACACAGTGGGCTTGAGTAGAGATCTTATTTGGAAATTAAAAAATTCTCTTGTTATAATACTTTCTTTGTTAAATATCTAATTTTCTTTCAAAAATAAACAATAAAAACAACAATGCCAAAAACAAAGCAAACTATTTGACACGTTATTGTTGTTATTTATCAAAAAAGCCTGAATAAAGCTTGGACAAATTTAACAATTACCAAACTGTAAATATTCATACCTGAGCATAATTAAATTTTATATTCTTGAATAGTGTTGTGCAGAAGATTAGATTAATTCATAATCTAGTAAATGGTTTTAAAATTTGAGAAGACTGAAATAAAATGCAAAGGAAGGAGTGATTTTGAATGTTTTAATTTAATAGGAAATATTTTTTGCTTGAATTTATCTTTATTTCATACACATAGCTGTTAAATATATGAAAATGAGCAGAACATTTGGCGAGGGTGGTGCCCTATCACTCAAGTGAAAGAAGTGTGTCTAGAAGGAGGATATAATCAATTCTTCTAAAAACTGCCACTCATCTTATTTGAGTAATGAGAATTCTCCATATAGGAAGTATAATTATTATTGGTAATCTTGAGAAGGGTCATTTTGTTCAAGTGGTAGTATTGTCCAAAATAGATAGAGGTGAGGAAGTGAAAACTGTAAATGTACCCAACTATTTTAAAGGTTATGATCTATAAAGAAGCTGAAGAACATTCCAATAGCTGGGGTTCGCCATATGGGAAAAGAAGGGATTTTTTTTTTTAAAGAAAAAAAGATCTACATATTTGTTTGTGTGATCATGATCAAGTACAGAAAACCAACAGGAGCGAAAAATAATTGCAGAACAAAAATTCCACAAGTAAGGAGGGAGAAAATGAGAAATTTAGTGCACAATTGGAAAGCTTCTCTTCTGAAAGGAAATGGCACCTTTTATTGTGATATGAGAGAAGACAGAGACTGTGAACAGAGATACAAACAGTTGTTGTTACTGGCTGGTGTGAAGATGAGAATCTTTTCTGCTTCAGTTTTCAGTGAAAGAGGGAGTTAGATCATAGCTGAAAATGAAAAGGAGAGAGGGGACATTGCAGTTTGAGTAAAGATGAAAATGTGTAAAATTGTTGTCTGATAACATTTGATGATAAATTATCTTGGGAAATGGAGTAAGGTTGGTGGAAATTTCTGAGAGCCACTGAGAGGTCTATTCAAATTTTACAATGAGATCAACCATTGTGTTTGGGTGCTAGATTTTTTCCTAGCCTTACTAAGCTTGCTCTTTGTGTATGGACATGAAGTTGGAACAGAGTTCAGATTAACAAGCATGAGGTATTTCCGTGTGTATTTAATGGAAGAGTAAAGAGGCCAGAGAGATATAAATAGGCAAGAAAGGGACAATATTCATGGAACATGAATATATGAGGGAGAACAAAGGGTGTGAAGGGATGGGAGGAAAAAAAAAACACCCACATGATTAAGGTCAGCAGATCGAAGTTCTGGAAGAAGTCAAGGAATTGTTATGTAGTTACTAAAAGAAGGAAACCGAAGAGAAAAAAATGTAGCTGTGTACGAACAGGAATTTTAAAAATCAGCAATTTGTAAGTGGTGCTGTTATTGATAATGATAAGAATTAGGATGATACCATATCTTGAAATGGTTCATATTTCAAGGTAGGAAGACATATTAATTTTCACTTATTTATAAAATTTTAGATTTAGAATTTTGGGGATATATCAAATTGCATAGGTAAAAGTAATGACTAAGCATATCTGTAACTAGCAAAAAAGTATGTTATTTCTAGCATTCTATCTAAAATGTGAAGTGAAATTTTGATATGAAGTTATTATGTAAAGAAAATAGAACATCATATAAATTCATCGTCATTTGCTTTAAGGCAGGCAATCTTTAAGAACTTGAATTACAGTGTATTTTCAAATTATGGATAGACAATGTTCTACTTTTTGAAAGCTAAAATTAATTTCCAAGTCAGTGTCAATAATATATCAAATGTCAAGAATCCTACAGGGAATGATGTTTAGTTTTATTCCATTGGTTTAAGATTCATAGCAATAAGATAACAATCTAAAAAGCCAATGTTGGAAGGAAAATAAATTTTATATAGAACTCTACCATAAACCCTTTGAAACATTATTACGCTTGTTTTGAATTTTTACTTTAATTTATATTATATGCTTAATACACCCTGATTATTGAGAAAGTTTACAATGACCTTTTATACAGAAAAGTAGAAAGAAGAAAATTATCCCTAATATATTTTCTGATTATATAAGTTGGATAATTTAGGAGGATAACAATGGACAAACTCATACGTGCAAGTAAAGTGAAGAGTCTTTCTTCACTTTAGAGGATTCCTTCTTTGATTTATTTATTTCTTAATTGTATTTTTCATAATCTTTTCCTAAAAATTCTGTTAGATGGGTTTCAGAATGATGTCTTCATTTATTTTAACTTTTCTCTTATAATTTCCATGTCTCCAGCAATTTGGCATTTCCTTACGAAAATTGCTGAGCCTTGAGGTAGTCACTCTAATTATTGTAAACAAATGCTCCAGTTATTATGGCTACATAACAAATTACCCCACAACTCAGTGGCATAAAACAATTACTTATTGTACTCATGGATTTTGTGTGTCGGGAATTTGAACAGATCATCACAGGGATAGATTGTCTCTGCTCCATAATATGGGGGACCTCAAAGTAGAAGATTTAAAGGTTTGAGACTACAATTATCTGAAGGCTTGTTCACTCACATGTTTGGAGGATGAAGCAGGTTGGAGGCGACAGTAGTTGGAGCTGTTGAACAAAGCCCTTAAAATTGACATCTCCATATGTCTGGAGCTTCTTCATTGTAGGATGGCTGGACCACAGAGGTAGGTATCCCAAAGAGCCATGTGAAATCTTTTATTACCTATGCCTGGAGTAACATCACTTCTTACATTTTATTTATAGAGGCAGTAACAAAATACCCTGAGTTCAAGGAGAGGGGAGACAAACCCATCTCTTGATGGGACCAGTAAAATTTTAGAGTGGAACCAGAAATAGAGACATTTTTGGAATATACACTCTGCCACAACTAACCTCTTTCTATGAATTTGTCACCCAGGAGGAAAGATAATTGAGTTGGTACATGGAGAAGATAAAGGGTAGGGAAACATTTTATTAATTTTAGAGATAATAAAGATTATTTTCATGCCAGTCAGAATAATCCAGAAGACTTAGAAAAATTGATGATAGCATAAAGAAAGGATGCATGCAAGAATGAAGTTTTTATAAATTAAATAGGATCTGATCCAGATCAACAGATGGATTTGACCTTTGAGAAGATCACTCTTGCATCCTCCATTGTATGCAGGAAACAGAGAATGTTGTTTTAGTTATACATAGTCATCATTCACTGAACAAACACTAATACTGGTTTATTATATGTCAGAGCCTGTTTTAAGTAGTATACATATATTAATTGAATCCTCAGTACAACCCTGTGGAGTTCTATTATTTTTATTTTACAGACAAAAAAACTGGAAAAGAAAAACAATGTACTCAAGGTCACACAGCTGGTAACTGGGAGCTGGAATTCCAACTCCATCAGGTGGGCTCCAGGAAAGCCTTTCTTAAGTACCAGGCTAAACTGTCTCTTTTGGCAGATTTAGTGGAGGAAAGACGAGTTTGTTTCCAAAAATTGTTTCTATTTTATCAATAATGTTTCAGTGTCACTCAAGAGCACCACGAACACATTGCCTTAAAGAGCAGATATAATCTAACACTTTAGGGGTTGATCTTATAAGCAGAAACATGTTAGAGTACACTCAACCCGCAGAAATCTCATTATTCCACAGCACAGCCTGGGCAAAGTACCCACACCCAGTGACACCAAGGTTACTGCAGGGAAGAGGCTGTGTGGGCTGCAGAGGGACGTATGGCAGCGAGAGCAAGCGTGTCCCACACTGTATTAAATCCTAACTGGTTAGCCTAAACTAGACTACAGAACCTGTATTTCCTCTAAGTAACAAGAAATATTTCAAGGAACTTGAAGAATACTGGGGAGTAGGTCCACATTTTGCTTACCAGGCTATGGCAAATTCTGGCTTGCCAGGTATGCGGACATCAGCCTAGGGTCTTCTTTGCGGTTTGGCTGAGAAACCTCCCTGCTGAGCCGCCAAAAGGGGAAGGGAATGATCCTCCAATATCATCTAGGTTGTCTATCCTCAGAGATGATACTGTCATCAGAAAACAGAACTGAGATTCTACTGAGAAGCAGTTGGGGGAGTGGAAAATATTAAACCAAATCTATTAGGGAAATTTGATGCTATCATTAATTAGTGTTGAACACCAACATGAGACAAATGGTCATGAGTTTAAAGAAAGATGTTAGGGGCGCCTGGGTGGCACAGCGGTTAAGCGTCTGCCTTCGGCTCAGGGCGTGATCCCGGCGTTGTGGGATCGAGCCCCACATCAGGCTCCTCTGCTGTGAGCCTGCTTCTTCCTCTCCCAGTCCCCCTGCTTGTGTTCCCGCTCTCGCTGGCTGCCTCTATCTCTGTCGAATAAATAAATAAAATCTTAAAAAAAAAAAAAAGAAAGCTGTTAATGATGCTTTGAGATGTTTTCAGGTAATAGATAAGTTCTCCAGAGTAGATTTCTGGGCTTAACTAAAGTTAAGGCTTTGTCAACTTGATAGGATTGATAAGCAAGTGTTGGAAGCATTGATAATGTTTGTAAGGGAGTGTTACATTACAGAATTACATTATAGAATCTAATATATGAAGAGAGTGATGAGCAGTGAAAGAGAGTGTAGTCTAATGTTCGTGGTTTACTGTGAATTCATTTCAGCATTTCCCCCTTAAAACTTCACAGCATTTAATTTTCAATAAGTACTCTAGATTATTTTCCACAAAAACTCTTCACAGTTATATGTATAGACTTTAAAAATATTTGACATTTTTGAGCACTAGATCCTAGTGAATGTGCTACGAAGTTTGTACATTTATATATTGTTAATTGCTGTAAAGGTAATCATGTTCTTAAAATCTCATTCCTTGGAATTAATTTATTCCAAAACAATACATTTTAAGAAAAGACATGCATGGCAAATACAAAGGAGAAGCATGGATGTGTCTGACTTCTTACTTATAGTTCTCAGGTACCTTTTTAATTTCTAGGCTTACAATTGATTCTATTCCTGGTGTTCTCTCTAACGTCAGTGGGAATGAGCATAGTACATACTGGTGACATTTATACTTTTCAATGAGTGGATAACTGGTAGAATAAAGAGATCAATAGAAGAAAAAAGGCACAGTCTCTCTTTACAATTCCTCAGTGGCCTGAAGCTGGAAAAAGAAATTCATCAGAGACTGAATATTTCTGGATCCTTTTGATGTACGCATAATGGATACAATGTAATGAGTACTTTTTTGGGTTGGTCTCAGGTCAACACATAGGGCGGCAGCAAGTGATCCCCAGTAGTCTGTGCCCAGGAAAGTTTCCTGCCCCTTCTCCAGGAGTAAAAGGTCTTTTTCTTCTATCTTTCTTTTGGATGCAATGGGTCTGCACATGTGCTGTTAGGCAAAAGCATTTGCTGCTCTTCCCTTTGCTGGTATCTTGATATTTTGTCCTTTAGTGGAGTAGATACTAGGTAGGGTAGCGTCCTTCCTCCACTCATCCAGCTGTGCATCACCAAGAAAAGCATTATCTTGTATATACTGCCTTGTCAGTCTCTGTGACCACCCAGTGTGTTCTATGGAAAAGAGCCTGGGAGTGCAAACTCCATTTCTGTCTACAACCTTTTGAGATCTTATATCCTCATAGTATTTCACACTTGGCCTTTAGTAATTCAATAAAGAATTGCTGAATTCTTCCTATCTATATGTATGGAGATCTTTGTCTTTCTCCTATTGCCACAGAGTAGTTAATGCTAAATATCCCATATCTCCTTTGAAACTTTATTCTTACTTTCAATTCTACTCTTGTTGGTTATTCTGTGAGTCCTGCTTTCTGGATTCGTGCTTTAGTGTATCATCTAACTTGTTTTTGTTGGTAGATTAAATGTGACAGTTTTTCCAGCTTTTCTATCCAAGACAGAAGCCAGAAGTGTCTTGCATCATTCAATTTTAATCCTTTAGAAGATACAATTCGTTGCCAGAGATGAGTTTTAATTAACAAAAATTCCAAATCTATTAACTTGTGTTCATTGAAACGAGAATCTTTTTATCAATATTAAAAAAAAAAAACACCTCAAGATACACCCTTGGATAGCCTTTGATAAAGAGCTATTACTATTTTGTTAGATTTTTTTTTTTTAAGTAACAGTGTAAGATATACAATTTTTCCTAATTGAGGGTGAAAGTGGTCAGGATAAATTTACATGACAGAAGCTAGAAACTACTCAAAAGGTTTTTTTGGTGTTTTCAGACATTGAACCACTACAATGATAGTAGCTAGCACTTATGTTTTGCTTACTACCATGATATATTTTAACTCATTTAATCTTCAAGTAATTTGATGGAGTGCATGCTATTAATATCCTTATTTTAAACAGACAAAATTAAGTAAGGTGGACATTAAGTAATTACTCGGGAACATCAAACTAGTCACTGGTCATGCCAGTTTTCAAACCAGGAAGTCATGTTCTTAATCTCTATGCCTACTGCCTCCCAAGGTAAGTTATGAGACAAAATCAATAAGGGATATTCTTAGTGATATTTTGTTTAATTAAAACTTATAATGTAAGCTCAATACCATCTAGAGACACCAGTCGAGCTCACTTAACAGGAATACAAATAGGTAGATATTTTAAAATTGGGAGCCTAGAATTATACTCTAAGTTGACTAAAAAGAAATTTTATTTAATTAAAAACTTCATTATTGGCTATATAAAATATTTTTCTCCTCTATTGAGTAATGTATGATTTTATATGATTTAAGTAAAATACAATCTGCTTTTACATAAGCCTCTAGAGATATAATGTTTTATAAAATACGACAAAAGATAAAACTGAATCAATGGGTAAATTTTGATGGACATAGTCTACCAGAACTAGAAATGTCTTCCTATATACTACTAGTAAAGGGAATTGATCATAACTGCAATGATACAGAGAGAGAAAAGAAATTTCCTGAAAACACATATGTACTTGTAAAACACCTTTTATTTAGCAGGCAATATAATAGTTTTTTCATACTTATCATCTCAATTAAACACTCTGATCTTCCCTAAGAGATCAGTGCCAATTCTCCATCTTATAGATAAGGAAACTGAATTTCTTGGAGGCTAAAATAATTTCTTACAGATAACACAGAGATGATCTCATTTGAATTGAAGTCTAGTTGGTTAATTCATTAATATACAGACTCCAGACTTACGAAAAGCTGATGTTTACATGTGTTAACAGGCATTACGAATGTTAACAAGCACTGCTTAAAGGCTAAAAGAAATAATTAGTCTTAAAGGCCAGCAGGTAATGGCTCTAAAAACAAATGTGTAAGCTCATTTTTGCTTTATTAATAATGTATCCTTGTTGTTGAAGTCTGTACAGGAAATTCTGAGATTTTACATTCTTTTATTTTAATGACAGAGTGACTAGGAAGAATAGGATTACAGTAAATACATGGGTGTGCAAAATGCTAAATTATTTGCTAAAAATACTCATATTAATAATGTTCAGTAATAGCTGGTTTGGTGCTATGTAGTGTTTATAAAACAGATAGAAGTAAATATAAAAGAATTGTGAATGTACACAGTGTTCTTGGGATCAAAATCCAGAGATCTCACTTAAAGATCTGAATCGACTGTATTCACCCTTTGCAGGGAAGCTTTTGGTATTACATAGTTTCCATCAGATCTCCAAATATATATATCCTCATATACCATTTAACATCTTTAAAAATATTATACATTTTTGAAAGTCAGGATTCATATTTTTATACTAAATCAGTGAAGATTTTTTTTTCTTAATTACAAAAAATTTGCTTGCTATTTTTATTATACAATTATAGGGAAGAAATTAGATTTTGGCTATTTTCTGCTTTAACACATGGATTCCTATATCCTTCTAAATCACCTAGGTAATATTTTGGAAAGAATATGGAATTATTTTCCTTGTTAAATTTTCTCCTAAGCTACCACTTTCATGACCAGCCAGTTCTGTGAGCCTAACTGTAATGACTCAGGCCGAAACGTAGGTGGAGGAGTAGAATTACAGGGTAACGTTCACTGCAAAAGAAAGTGGGAAAGATTCCACTTTTTGGACACTTAGGTATCTAGTATTTAATAGTTGCTTTACTGTGGGCCTGGGTATGTTCTTCACAAATCCAAACATTTTGAGTCAGAATTAAACCATAAAACTGCAAATTTACTTGCAGGTATTAATTTAGTGTTATTGATATTGGCAGGGTTTAGGAAGATTTATTTTTCTTGATGTATTTGGTCTTGGGTCCTCAGGTCATTCACAGCCTACCTTGGGATAGTGTTCTAATCTTTCCAGTAAAACTTAGTCTCTCCTGATTAATTTTGTCTGCTATTCTTTTTCTCCCAATATGCTCATATTTTTTTTTAATTTCTTTTCACTAAGGGAATACTGCTACTTAACTGAGTTAGATGATGGTTAAAAACATTATTATTAGAAAGATTTAAAAATATACCACAGGGCCACTAATCGTTCCTTTCTACTCTGAGAAGAAAACATAAAATATGAGAGTATAATAACTACCTCTTCAGTGAAGCTTGGAAGATAACGTTTGTTTACAACACAGTCACTAATCCTGTGTCTCTGCATAAACAGTTCGTGTGCTTTTTTGTACTTACTCTGGAAAGAATATGATGTGACTTACTAAGGTGAGAGCAATCGACTTCCCAAATTAGTTGCCAGGTTGAAATTAGAAATCCGGTGTCTAGCTCAGTAAGGCGACCTTGGTGTATTTCCTCTAGGAAGAAGAGATTGTTTATATCTAAACTTCTCTCTTTTGTTGTTTGCAACAGTCCTAAATTCAAAATAAAACTAGGGAGATGTTTGCCTGCCAAGGAAACAAGACTGAAGATCAGATTCACCTCTGGAGGTAACCTATTGAGGATCTTACTCTGAGTTTTGAGCAGAGCTGTGTGCCGCTGCTTCTAGGAGCTCCTTGTAGAATGACCTTCATGGCAGAATTTCAGGGGTGTTGAGAGCATCAGTCTGTTACTATAATCATTAAATTCTTCCTCTGGAGTGCACTTCATATGAAGGATATTCAAGTGTAGGACAGACTCTCTATTCCTAATGACTTTGAAGCTCCAGCTTTATATTTTCAGATAAGATAAAAGAGACAGGGAGAAGTAAACAACAGTTTACTATGCGGGAAGAGTCTAAAACTTTGTTCAAGGCTGTTTTCTTCTAAAAGGGATGTATCAGAAGACCACAAATCTTTAATATGTAACATGGTGATAGGACTAATTCCTTGTATTCAAAAATATGATACCCTAAAATCATATGAGCTTGATGGGGTCTAAAGAATTTCCCATTCTGTAGGAAGGGGGTTAATGAAATCTAACTGGCCACACCATTTATTTTTCACATGGTAATATTATTCACGTCAGAAGGCACCATGAATCCCTGTTGACCAGAGGATAAAACATAACTTCCTCAATGCCCTGCATAAAGTGCAATCACACAATTTTTCAAAACTCCCCCCCGCTGCATTCTTACACAGACCTTCTGCTGTAGGTTAATCGATTAGCGACATCACCCATCACACCCCACCCCATCTATCCACAACTGTCTCCTTCTGTCTTCTATTTTCCTCCCTCACTAAAGCATCTTCTTTCACTAATTCTCACCCACTACTTTTATCTCTTAAATCCTCACACATTTAAGGTTTCTCCCATATAATAATGACAATAGCCAACAATTGTGTAAAATAATTATTAGTGGCTAAGTGTTGTATTTGCATTACTTCTTTTAATATTCAAAATAACCCTAAGTGTGGTATTATTATTTCCCTAAGAAAACATAAACTCCATGAAGGCACTGTGAGTGCCAATAAATATTGAAGGGATAATTTTCATTTTGTACATGATCAAACATATGATTAATGGTATCAACTGATTTTGGCCAAAGCACTCAAACAACTTGTGGAAGATCGGGTCTGTGTGACTCTGGGGACCAAGTTCTTAATCATGATGCTGGGGTAATCCTTTTAGCAAGAAATACTCTTTACATGTTATTTCACTTTATCCTAAAAAAAATCTCTAAAAATGGGGATTGCTATCTCCATTTTACAAATGAAGACACCAAGATTCAAAAAGCTTCCGGCTAGTGATAGAATCAAGATTCGTATGCAGAGCAATTTGATTTCAAAGCCCAAGTTGTATTGACTATGATAGTTTACATCTCACAGTATAAAATAAATAGACAAAATAACCTGTGGTACTTAACTCATTCACTAAAAATCTACCATCCTATCCCTGGGTATTAATTCTACAGCCTAAGAAGATGATTATACAATCAGAGCCATGTTGAAAGGACATAATACACTGGCTGCAAAAGGAACCATCAATCTCTTGCTTTGTGTGGCTTAGTGATTGAATCAAATCAACTGCAGAGTTGATCACACTGATAATGATAAAAGGAGTTATTATGAGTGAGGAATAATATTAAA